>NW_010417475.1:30465-49538 GCF_000710305.1 Buceros rhinoceros silvestris | reverse complement strand
AGAGCGGTTTCGTTGAAATGCAGGAAGGATTTTGAGCTAATGGGAATAATTACATTTTAAAAGCTGAAAGTGTCAAAATTCAAACCAGTAAGGTGAGGGAGCTCTGGGGACCAAAGACAGGCCATGGAACAAGGAGTGGAAAGATTTTTGTATTAAAAGGATTTGGGGATGGACCTGTAAATGGTTTGCATTTACAGTGGGATTTGTTGAACGCCACCAAGTAAAGAAGCAGGTCTGACTCTGCAGCTTTTGGCAAGGGGACAGGTGAAGCTGGGGCCAGGCCTGCCCCATCAGAACAGGAGGCCCATGGCAGGCACCAGGCAGGCTGCAGGGAAGGCTCACTTCTGCCTTTGTGGGGAGTCGTGGAAGCTCTTTGGGGGTCTCCAGTAGTTTCTTCCATGAGTCTGCCTTACTAATGTAAATAAAATTTGGCTTCCCTCCCTCTTTGTAAATAAATATTCCGCAGGAAGTGTTCTGGTTGCATTAGTAACGATATAGCCTGACTGCTGATGGGCTAGAAAACAGATTAAAACCTGCCACACGTCTATCTTTTTATTGAGACAAAATGTTCATTTTGATGTAGCAGTTTTGTGCTGTTGCCAGATGCTGAAGGTACTTGAGGGAGATGTTGACAAGTGGATAATTGTCAGCAGAACTAAAACAGACACTTTGTTTACAGTTGAGCATGATTAATTGCGAGTAAATAAAGCAGCAGCTCTGATCATAAACTCTCTGAGCAGCTCAAGTTCAAAACCAGGCAGTGTACTCCAGAAAGGAAGGTGCTGAACCTGCCGTCAGTTTTGAGGAAGGGCTTGTACACAGGGGTCAGTAACTGAGCTCGATAATTAGAACACACGGTGCAGCGTGGGGCACCAGCCTCTAGGTTTCAAGCCACATGGTTTCATGCTTGCTTTTTCTCTCTGCTGGTTTATTTTCTTTTCTTTTTTTTCTTTCATTTTGGTTTGCATGGCTGAATCAGAAAGGGTTGTGGATCACACATTAATTTAGAAGAAAAAGTTGTTCATCTGAATGCTGGACAGAGTTGACATGTTCGGGTAAAACAAGGGGATAAAAATGTTCTAGGACGTTCGTCAAGAGTAAAATACTAAATGATGCAGTAATCTTTCTTCTCACCTTGTAGCTTAAGGTTGTCATAGAGTATTTCATGCTTTATAACAGTAGTGAGTGGCATGGATTAGTGCTGATGGTCAGTAAACCCTGGGTGTAGTCTGCAGGTTTTTTTGTCAGTTGAGATGTTTCTCTCTCTCTCTCTCTCTCTCTCTCGCTCTCTCCTGTAGCAGTGTATATTTACCCAGTGTTGTACAGAAGGTGGCATAGTTAGTACCTAAGTGATACTTACGCTGCTCAGGCTAGATGGATGCTGCAGCTCAGTGTGGGGCAGGGGGTGGTGGTGGTGGTGGGGCGGGAAATAGCACTTACCTATCCAGAATTGCTCAAATATGGTGTCTGTGCATATCTTTCTCAAAATTATTGTTCTCCCTCTCTCCTTTGTGCTTCGATCTGCTCTGAAGCCACTCCCTGTGAATTATTCTTTCTTTAACGGACGGGAGCTCTACGAACAGACTGCAGTAGCAGCCAGCTTAGCCTCCCCAGTGCGTAGCACACTTCTAAGAAAAGTTCTGAGCCTGTTAATCTATATTCAGACTTCCTGCCTTGGTCCAGTCCTTGGGCAACTGGTAGTTTTAAGGATGACCTATCTGTGTGTGTGCCTGTTGCCAGTGGGCGTTCGCATGACTGAGTGGCAAGCAGCTGCTCACAGCCTGTGACGGGTGCACGCGCTTGCTCTATCAGTACTGATGGAGAGGTCAGCTCTCTTGTTGATGACTGGTGTGTATTTCTCGTTGAATCAGTTTACTGCAGTATGCAGGTTTTTTCTTTTTTTTTTTTGTACTAACTCTATCCTACTGTCATTGACTTTGAAAAGGGCCAGGTGCTAGCAGCATGTGCCAGCTTCCAAGGAATGCCCATGTGAGAATATCCTTCAGTCTCAGGCCCAGAGTTTAAGGATGTGGTTCCTTGGTGGCTGTGTTACAAAGGGTCCCTGAGGAGCGGTTGGGTGCTGCTTTCTGTTGCAGCCATACCTGCTTTGAGAGAGGTGAAGACTGACAGGAATTTGTAAGAGGTTGCACGGTGATATGCATTTATCTGTCTTGTCGACTTGCAAGTCATGTTTAGTTACTGTTTTGCATTCTGGAGGCCAGTCATGCCACCAGCCTTCTGTCCAGGGATATCATCAGCACTGAGAGTGCTGCTAGTGCAGAGTGTCATGTGACTCCATCACCCATGCTCAATGGACCTGACATTTCTAGCATTGCTCCTGCTGCTCACTGGCTACTGGGCTCCTGTCGAAGTGGGACCATGGGTCTCCAAGCCATGCCTAAGGATATTTATTCTAACTGGTCAATTTATTCTAACTGGTCAATTGTCAATAGGGTTATTGGATAGTTTATGTGATCACAGCCAGTATGATTGTTCTTTTTTGCTTTGAAGCCCTCTGTATCCTTAGCATTTCTCTAGTTTCTTGCAAAGCCTTTCCCCTTTGCTTCTTCAAGACTTTACTTATCCCTCATCTAGAATGTGTCTCTTCCTCTGGAGCATATGCTTGTCTAAGCTGCAGCAGTTGTTGCTTGCCTGTGCAGCTCTGAAGCGCCCCAGGATGCTCCCCAAAGGCTGCAGCACTTCAAAGGAGATGCTGCAGGCTCAGAGCAGCCAGAAAACAGGTGCTTGCGGTGCTCTAAGCCCCAAAGGTGGCTGCTGGCATGGATGTAAGAGGAAAAGCTCCTTTCAAGGAGCAGCTTTGGAGTTTCCTTCTGTAGGGGAGCACTGGGCACTTCAGGGACAAGGCAGCAAGCCAGGATCCTCTATGCAGGTTGTGAAGATCTTCCCAGAAGCTGGAGCAGCTGTGGGTGGAGCTCCCAGGTGAGTCAAAGCACCAAGGGGGGTTGGGGTGGGGCAGGTGTGGAGTTTCCCTTGTGGAGAGATGAGAGCATTGTCTGTTCTGCTGCTTGTAAGCTTTCCAGCCCCCAAGTTACCTCTGTCCTGTACCACCCTTAAGTCCACTGTGTTGCTTCCGGATGGTGAAAGGTGTCAGCTCTCGAAACAGAAGGCCCTACTTATTGGTGAGACAGAAGGAAAAAAGTGTTTTCCATATGTATGTCAGTTTTGCACTTCACTCAAATGTCTGGTCGAGGACTGTCAGATGGAAAAGACTTCTGCAGGAAAATCCCTTTGGCCATACTTATAAGCCTAGCTTACCTAGCACCTTTAAAGGATAAATTCTCTAATGGAGTGAATAACTTAAAAAGCCAGGCTGAAGGCAGTAGGTTCTGCTTCAGTTGACATCAGTAGATTCATATTTTACAAATGGTAATGATCTACTTCATTCGCATGTGAATTGTACGTGACTTCTGTGTGAGGATATGTTCAGTTTCTTTATGACCCAGGCACAAGAGCTGTGCTGCTTGGACCCACAGGAATGTCTATCAAAAATTGCCATAAATCTTATTGTCTATAGGAAATCCTGAGAAGTCTAAATGACCATGTGATATACTGCAGTAATGCTAAAAGGTCCAAGCAAAAGACCAGGCATCATTGGAGAAAACATTGCTACTCTGGCCTGGCAGCTGTGTTGGACTGATAAGATGATGTGAGCTGGATGTTTCGGTCTAGCTGGCCCAAGGAGATGTGGCTGCCCTGTCAATATAATGCCCCAGGGTATTAAAGGCATAAGCAGCAGATGGATGTAGGATATCCTTTTCTCATGGTCAGCAGTTACTAGCGGATCCTGAAGGCAGTCCTTCTCTGGGCTCAAACCTCGAGGCAGCCAGTCATTTGCTGCTTCATTATCTTGAAAGACCTTGAGTTGGAGTCAAAATTGAAAGAATGAGCCAGACTCCTGAAGGTGAATGTGTTTGCAGCTGACAAGTGCAGACACATGCTGGTAACCATCTGCTGGGATTCACTGTAGGTAGCTGTGGAAGTACGTTTTCATGTGTAGACTGAGAATGCTATGTGCATGAGCTATTTATACACAGATGATGCCCAATTAAATAAGCGCACGGGTATTAAAGTCTGTTTAAGTGGTGTTTGTCTTATTACGTACTCTTTGGGAAGAAACTGTCTTGTTATCCATTAGATATCTTTTTCTGCAAAAAAGAATGAATCTTTTTAAGAGGTGTTTGTACACAAAGATCCCGAGAGATAAAGCACGGTGTTATTTCTGCGCTCTGTGTGTATTTGCAAAGTAGAGCTTTGTTTGACTTAGGTGTTGTTAATGGTCAGAGATGTTGTGGCACTAGTACCTGATGAGTCCGTAATACATGAAACATTGTGACAGGGTTATTGGAAAGTATGAAATGTTTGAGACTACATGTGATACAGGAAGGGGTACACGATTGCTGTGTTTATGATGATCAGTGTTTATGATGCAGCTTGCTCAATTTTTTCCTGGCTATTCTAGGAGAGTACATTTTCTCTTTTTAATTGTACAAGATGACAAGACCTTTTAATTAAGGTGGCATCTACAGTATTCATATACTGCAAAACCTACAAATGACTAAAACTTAATAGCATCGTAAGACCTATGGTTAAAGCTTTTACCAATACTGCTATCACAGCAAAAGGTTTTAAATCAACTACATCACAAGTGAACTTGTGCCTACAGAGAGGCTACTGACTCTGAGAACAGTAACTGGTTTCTTTTCCTATGGAAGCAAAGTCTTTGTGATTTTTGTGGTTGTAGTATTGAAACTGGTGAGTAGCCCTTCTGTCTCTTCAGGTGTTCCTGCCTTCTCGTCAAATTTCTGCAACTTTTATAACATCCTCTTTCCAGTTAGAAGATACCATTGGGGAAAGAGGATAGAACTACTCTGTGTCACACAAGTTTCCTGCAGGCTTCAGAGGGACAGGAAGGCAGGAAATGAGGGTTTTGTGCGTGGACAGGTGTGTGGAAGCAGGCAGACAATGTTAGATGCCGTAGGAACAGAGTAAGGCAGGAAGCCTCAGTACTGCTCAGCTGTGACACAGACTCACTGCCTCACTTGAAGCAAACCACGCTATCCCATTTGGGGATCGCATGACTGCCATAGGGCCACTACTGTAACGTGCAGTTAATAATTTAAAAGCCAAGTCCTTTGGCAAGGGTGTAGCCATAAGCACGTTATTTTGTTTTTTCCCTTTTTCTTTAACAGAAGTTGTCTTACATTTGTTGGAGCTGATGTCTGTGGTGGGGACGTTCCTTCACCATCCCTGTTTCATAGGATGTTACGCTGTGGCATCCCAGGAAGCCTCAGCAGGTGCAACCCACTACTGAGATGGGCTTTGTGTCAGCTGAACGCTCCGCTTGGTGACACTGGTAAAAATGGAAATGGTTCTCCGTTGCTTTTGTAAGGGGTTAGGCTTTTTTCCCCTCCTCTTTTTTCCATGGAATGTGAAGGAACATTATGCAGATGCTTAAGGTACAGTCTTATTTTTGGAAAGAGCTTTTTGTGTTTTTCATCACATGTAGTCTGTGGAAAAAGCACCTTTGTGTATATGTAACAGTAACTGCAGGGGGCTTTTGCAGGCATTTCTTTTTGCGTAGAATTAGATATTTAACAGCTTGGTTTTAATTGTAATGTCATGATGCACGGAGGTCCTTGAGCGTGCCTTGTTATCAATTAAGTAATAGACTAGTTCATAAAATTCCCCATTTCCTTTGGGATTAGATAAGAAAACGGCATGATTTTTTACCTTATTGCTAAAAATACTGCATTGTTTACCAGATATGTATTTAAATAATTTAAAGATGCTATTCAAAAGGGAGACCTTGTTAGAGTGAAAAGTGCTTTACCATGAGAACCTGTAGCAAAAGAGAGGAGGACCAGAGTAAACAGGAAGAGAAGGGACCTTGGGATGTATTAGCATTTAGCAACACTAAAATGAATTGTGTTAATCATGTCTAACTTGGTAGTAGGGAGTTATGCTAATCAAGTGTATATTCTCCATTGTCAGGTTTTGAGTGCTGATTTTTCACTTGTGGGTGTGGAAGCAGTCATTTGGGGATTATACTATGCAAAGCTTTGTGACCACTGGGGTTGTTCAGCCATCCAGAATCCCTGATTCTTCAGTTCCCTCTGTATCACTAGTGCAATCCCAAGGGCCCTGAATGGCAGGAGTTGATTAGCTGAGTAGGCTGAAGGGTCTGCAGTCTTCCTGTTGGTGACTTCTAGACTGGGATGTGCATCCTGCGTTTCATGGCACAGGAAAAGCTGTGCATCCTCCTCTTCCAGTCATTTCTTCCACTTCACCTCAACCATCTACCTTCTGTTCTGCTTCCTGTTATGTAGAGAGCTGTGAGGCCTTGCTTCAGCTCACGCCTGGTTCATCCAGCGAGGGGGCTGGAGCTGAGACCACCATTATGTTCTGACAGAAGTCACTGTAGCCCTAAAAAGCCAAGGAATTGAAAGTAGCATAAAACTGTTTAAGACTGTCTTGGAGCCCTCTGGTGCTCAAAGGGTCCTTTGTTAAGGAGATGGAGACAATTTACTCTGATGCTAAAGTTGTCTCTTGAATAGAAACAAGGAGTTATAATGGAGCCTGTGCATTGATGCTCATCAAAAAGTCTGCTGCGAGCTCTAAAAACAGACCACGCCATTTTACCACTTGAACCGATTCAGTTGTTTTACAAACCTGTTGTTCCAGTGGTCTTCATCTTGCCATTTGTCAGACTGCTACGTGCAGATCACCACTCTTGTAAAGAGAAATAATCTAAACTGGACATTAAAAGAGAGGGATGGAACTATTTAAACAGACTATCATGAGGTGTGACTGCTTATTTGAGCCCCAAGCCACAGAAGGAACGTGAGTGGGGCTTATCCAGTTCAGCTGTTAAATGACTTGCAAACACATGCTTACGTTTAATCCTAGAGATGAAAACATTTGGTGAATGCTGTCCTAAATGGAGTTATGTTCCCAAATGGCCTTTGTGCATTTTCACGTTGCTTAGGAGTTTCCTTTTTCTGCACTAAAGGAAAAATAATGAAAATATGATCAGAAACAGAAGTTTGGCTGTAACTGTGATGATCAGAGGTCTGTGGCAGCACAAGGTCGGTAGGTGGAGGGTTTAATTAGATTATGTGGCATTAGTGAAAAAGTCAGGTAAGTTTTTGGACCCATAAGAATTCATCTCCTAATTACATAGTCTTTTTATTTTTTTATACTCAGCACACTACAAAGCTTATTCTCACTGAAGCATCAACACTGTTGGAAGATAATATTGCTCACATTACAGAAGCTTCATGAAGTCGTCATGTTGAGGAAGAGTCGGTTCCTCTTGAGAAAGTCCAGTGTCAAGTGGTCCAAAGAGTCTGAAAATGAGAGAAAAGCAGTATTGTTTCCTAATGCAAGGTGATGCTGCATGCTTTAAGCGAATAAACCTAATAAAGGTTTTAGGGCCCCCAGTATTCCGTGGTTTAGTTGGACTTGGTGGATGTTTGGTACTGCACAGGATTCAGTGTCTCTCCCTGTGTAATTTGGGATTGGAGTTTGTATCTAGGTGGGAAAACGATTTGTTTGTGCTTGATGCTTTCAAATGCTGTGATAGCAGGCAGTGCTGCTGACTATCACCCCTCCTATTGAAAGGAGGCTGGGGACAAGACAGTTGCAGTGAGGAAGGGGATGCTTGGCTCTGGGATTAATTCCCTGTCTATTTGTCTCGCGGAGCTTAGAGTTCAACCTCAGGGCGTATTTCAAGGTGCTGTTTATGCTCAGGGACAGGTCTGACAGCAGCACTACATGCAGCACTCCTACTGACTTCAATGAGAGCTCCTTGCAGAAAGCGAGGGTGGAATGGCCCTTGAAGTTTGTGACACAGAGCGTGGCTTGCGGAAATGTGTGCCTGTCTTGTGCCGTGGGCGTGTTTTCAATGAACGTGCTACCAGTCTAGTAGTGTTTTGGGCCCTGATCCTGCTGTGCACTTTCAATAGGCTCATGCACACTGTTGAATAGAGCACGTTGAACACTGATTTATGGGAATTTTGTAAACCAAGTTTATGTATGTAGAAGCTGTAATAAGCATGTTTTTACCATCTGCAAATAATAATAAAAAAGCATATAATGCTTGTTAAAAAGTCTCAAAAAACAGCAAAGCTTTAAAACAGTGACTACAGATGTTACTGTTTTGAGACATTTGCTTAACAGAAAAAGGAGGAACAAAATGTGAGCATTCAGTATTACCAGCACTTCTCTCAAGCTGACAGTTAGCTTTACCAGTAGACAAATCCTTAAGTGCCAATATTTTTTTTTTTTTTTTGGTTTGGTGTGGATCTTAAAGGAAAAAAAATTAAAATTGAGTATTTGCCCTCCCCAAAGGGCAGAGATGGATCCAAATAGAAACATCATTTGCCATTATTTCCTGTAGAGTTCTGATGAAGCAAAGAATGCCATCAGAGGGAAACTGAAAATATAGGCTACTTCTGATGTTTGGGTCCATCTTTCCAAGTTCAGGTGATTGGACAGAACCTCTTGAAGACTGAACCTTAAATGTGTGCTTCTGGTTACAGGCTGTGGAATCAAGGAACTGAAAGTGATGTGTAGTCTGACCCTGTATGGTGGTGTTTATGTTCTTAACCTTTGTGACCATGGATATTTCTCTTTTCTGTCCTAATGTCTGCTGTTCTGTCCCTCTCCCTACCTGCTCAGGATACCGTTACAGACACCTGAGCAGGAGCAGAGCAAACAATCTACTCTGTGTTGTCACAGGGAGTGAGCCAGTGTGTAGGAAGAATACCAAAATGAAGATACTGAAGTCTGATCTCGAGGGAAAACTTGTTCAGTGACTTCTGAAAGCAAGTAAAGTAGTGGCATGCATGTTCGGCACTGTGGGGTAAAAGCCCAAATGCTCCAGCTAGCCTTCTCCTCAGTTGAAGAGCTAAAGTGCAGTTCAAGTAAGTTTTTTTTAACTTAGGGTCACCTTAAACTTGGTGAACTTTTACAGCCTGAACAAGCTGGAGAATAAGGTCTCTGGGGATGCAGTTTTCAGTGAGTAAGTTCACTTGAGGCATGAGTTTTGGGTAGATTTGATTCCATTTACTAATGCAAAATTCGTCAACAGTAAGAATACTTTCACTGTTTAATCTTCTACTAGAGAAGAAAAAAAAAAATCCAAATACTTTTTTCTTTCCCAGAATAGCTAGCTGGCAGAAAACTTGAAAACTATGAATCCCCTCTTGATACCAAGTCACTTTGTTGATGAACAGTGCTCCCAGCAAAAACTGGGAATGATACCATACAAAGGATGCCCGGCATCATTATCTGCATTATATATCAATAGTTGTGCTTCCTTGCTTATCAAGTGTATAACCTTGTGTGTCCTTAAAGTGTAAAAACAAAACACCCACCACCCTAAGGACACCTGGGACTGCACTTCTAAGAAGCCAACAGAAATAAAAAGACTTTATTAAAATATTATGAATTATTGTTAACATATATTTACATAATTTAATTCATCCCCAGAAACATCTTAAAGAATTAAATTTTATATACCTTTAGTCATGAAGCCACCCTGTAATTTCATCATTTCACTGCTACAGTCCACTGCTCTGTATTTGAGGGGGTTTATTTTATGTGATAACAAGACAACTTATGATTCCAAAGGAAATGCCGTTAGATGGGGTAGTTGTCTGGCCTCACTAGCCCAACCCTGAACTGGGAAGAGAGTATGTCTGAAAGATCCCTTTTCTGAGGGAGCAGTTTAAAATGTTGCAGCTACTGGGCTAAGCAAACTGGGTCAATAGATGTTACCTGAACATGATTGCTGTGTTGGTAACTGTCATTTAAGGCAGTTTTTATTTCTATTACAAGCTTCGCTGCTTCATTTCTTGGGAGTGCTTAACGTGGAAGGTTTTTTTTAGGTTGAATGCCATTAAGATAACAAAATTGAAGCTGCTTTGTGCTTCTCATGTATAGAAGCAATCTCTGTTGAAGGTCTTGTCTCTGAAATCTGCTGCTTTTTTAGTTTGAGCCGTATCTGTAGTATTTTTGCAATTAGCAGTTCAATCAATTCAACACGGACTCCTGATATTCTTGGTCAATTGTTTGCATAATCACTGTTTTAAACAGAAAACTGCTAGGAGTCTGATTACACTGATGGAAATGAGGAGGAAAACAAAGCTGAGAAAAGCAATATGGTGATAACAATGTCTTCCAGAAAAACTAATTTATTGCAGGACTCATTACTAGGAGTAAAACCTTAGAGAAACCTGAAATAAATCAGAAGGCAGAGAGAATTAGAGCCTTGTGTGTGCTATGTTCAAGCGATGAGCCTTCTGGTAAAATCTGTGTTTAATCACAGCATAGTCTCACTTGCAAAACCCTGTGCATATAAAAAGTCTTCTGTTTCAGAGGAAAAAATAGGGCTAGTTTTGTTGCTGTCAAACAAATCTGCTTGACAGCATGTGCATTAAAAGGGCATTATGCTAGTGAGGAAATGCACTAAAGAATCCTGAAAATTGCTTGTCAGGAAGCACAGTGCTGTTGAGGGGCCAGATGCTTGTGGACCACAGGTGTATTGTTTCAACTTCTCGTGGTTTTAATCTTTGAGTTTTGAAATGCAGGAACACCTGCATTTCCCGATCACATCTGCCTGCTTCTTTGTCATCTCTATTTTCCCCTCTGTCAGCAGTTGGCTACCAGATGAGCTTTAGATGAATAGCATTCACCTTACTTCAGAGTTGTTTTATGATGCTGGTTAGATGAAATAGTTCCAGCAGATACTCTCAATGAGCAAAGGCCTGTACTCTCTGCAGTTCATTGAACCCATATGGATGAGAACAGCTGGAAAGATGGGTTTGCTACCTGAGGCCAATGTTTGTGTTGCCAACCGCGACTCCAGCTTGCTGACCCTTGTATAATTCATTGCAGTTGAGGAAATGTTGCTCACACTATTCCATTTTGTGATGAATGGCATTACTTAAAACTGATAGTCTTGTAAAGCAGTGGTGACTTCCCATGTCTGACAGATGTGAACAAAGAATACAGTCAATAAATATTGCCATGTTCTAAAGGAAGATTCACTGCTCACAGTTGAGGGGGAAGAATTTCAGTGCGAAAAGAAAACAGGTGGAGAAGAAGCTGGTTTAAAATAACAATTTAGATGTTGTGCTTAAGGATGGGCCTTTGTGGGATTGATGCATTGTGGATCTCTGAATCATCCGGGTGTAGTGCTGCAGGTATGTATTTCAGTCTAGTGTCATGGAACAGTTATTGCTTCATTGACCCTCTTACAGTGTCCAGGTAAATCATTTCAGTGACCTTGCTGAGCTTAGACTTCTGTGGAATTTGCCCAGAAAGGGAAGGATGCCTCTGGATATTATCCAGACATTTTCTATTTAGTAGTGTTACTTTTGGGAATGTTGTTCATCCAGATGTTTCCTGGTGCGTTTTTTAACAGTTTTTTTCAAAACTGAGGTAGAGTGTGTGCATGTTCATGTGAAAGAGTATCTGACCTACTAACAGTAACTCTGAACTCTGTGAGATGTCCTTGGTAGACTCTGCTGTAGGCCTTTACAGGCAGCAGCCCAAGGTTCTGCTGAGAGAGATTAGAGGCGGATGATTGTATCCGTAAGAAGAGCAAAAAGGCAGATTATTTGAAAGGTCAGGAATATCCATGGGAAGCCATTAATAAAAGGAAAAGAGGAATTGAGAAGAGAAACAAAGACTGTTTTAGCAGGTTTCTGTAAGATTCCAGCAGTGATTATTCTGGTCTGAGACATGAGCATGGTACCTGGAGACATGGAGTTGAGTAGATTCTGTGTGGCTGGAGGAGTAGCGCAAGGGGAGTAGGTGATAGGCTTTGCTGAACACAGTGAGGTGAGTAGTGGAAACATAGAGTGAGAAGGGAGCTAGATTTCTTGTTAATACAAGCACTTCTTTCATGGAACCAGAATCCTTATGCTTCTATGGTATAAAAGCAGAAATAACCTCATTGATCTTATGTATAGGGCACATAATCGCTTGATATTTGTCTGTATTCACTCCATAGCAGGTGTGCTCTTGTTTCACAGTCTCCTGATTAACCTCTTGCCGCTCTATGGGGTTATAAATATAAATTAGGTAGTGTTCCTGTAGAATGTTAGGAGTATCAGACTGATCCAAAGTCCTTTTGAAGTTAAGAGGTATGGATTGGTATTTGTCTCCTGTTCTTTTGAGGTGTTAACAGTGTACCAGCTGTCATGTGGTGGATATTTCCCCAGAAATGTTTTTGTAGCTTTTATTCAAGAGGTGAAATAATTCTTCTCTATAACCCCCATTCAAAAAACACAAAATCTCTTTGCTAAAAGGTTTTTAAGAAGGTGCTTGAAGTTAAGTCCGTGGAGTCAAGTAACAAGAATATCTATTTAGGCAGTGGCTGAAATGAGTTCAGAAAACCAGTTAAGAAATTAATATGCACTCTGTTTTTCCTCCTTGGTAGCTGAAGATTGCTACACTGCAGGAATCGGCCTATAAAAGTATGTGCAATAACGTTATACTTGAGCGGTGTTCGTCTTGCTTGTGAGAGAGGGGAAGAGGGAGGTAAAGACTTCTCACCTATGGGCTGTGAATACTACAGCAGTCAGAGCCTCTGCACAAAGTTCTGGGGGTGTGCTCTTCCTCGCCCCTGACTTGGCCCCGGGTAGGCTGGCAGGGATGCTCCTGAAGTTGTAGGTCTAATGTAAGCAGCCCTGGTAAAACAGATCAGACGTTTGTGAGCTCAGACCATGCGTTTGGACTTAGGTTGAAGAAAGGCAACTCATTTGATTTTTGCCTTGCTTTGTTGTCACTAACATTACATCTACTGAAAGCGAAGTTTCAGAACTGAAATGCAGTTGTAGTTTTTTCTGCAGTTCTCTCATTTCTTTACATTGTAGTGTATAGCCACAAGGGGCTGAATTAAGGTTGTCTGTGCAACTTTTCTGTGCTTAACTTTACAATTAAGCTGCATTAAAAGATTTCCCAAATAAAATGCAATTAACTAAGCCACAATAAAAAGTGAAATCATGTGAAACTAAATTGATACTCATTTGGGTTGTAGCAATTCTTTTAAATTTATTCTATAGATCTGTGCACCTTGAGTTTTCAGACTAGCAAAACAACAGTTGTATTTTATCTTGCATACGAACCAGCTAGCAGAATTTCTCTTTCTAGAGAAACTGCATTGTTGTTACTGTCTCTGGATTTCACAATTGTTTGCAGCAAAGGAACATGGAGACTGAGGACTCCTGATCTGAATTGCAGATTCTGAGCAGAGGTGCTCTCCGAAGACTACCAGCCCTTTTGCTAGTGGTGGTGTGCCTCTGGGTTTTCCTGGCTATACCATCGCTTTCTGTTTGCAGACTTCCCCAAGATGGCCTTTTCATTCGTCTTTGCTTTCTGGAGCCGGCAGCACTCCTAGTTGGAATTCCTGCACAGTACATCTGGAATCAGCATGGCAATCTCGGTCATTTTCCAGAGAGCACGCAATGAGCCTGGAGCTGAAGAGATCTCCACCTGCCATTGGTGCCCTGATTAACAAACCGTACCTGAGTTACAGCAATCTATCCCTCCCATGTGCAGCGGAGCCCAGAGAACAGAAGGGAGAAAGGGTGAAGGGAGAAAACAGAATGCGAAGATGGGGAAAAAAGAGTGTATGGCAGTGGCGTAGGAGTGATGCATACTTGGGGAGAGGAGGTGATAGGACCAGGCGTTTCTCTGCTTACTTTCCTCCCTCTTCCCAAACAAGTCAGGGATCCTACTGCCCTTGTATGCTGCCTCGAGTAGGGGAGTGGTAGATGCTAGAAGTCGGTGCCGTGTTGAGGGGATAGAGTTGCGGTGGTTTCTTTCTGCTTTGTGGCTCAGGGTTCTACTTAGTGCAGCATCAACTGGTGCGGTTCCTTTGGTGATGATAAGAAGCCTCCACTGGGAGCTTCAGGAGTTTGGGCAAGTTGCCAAACTTCTTGCAGAAGCAGTGAGAAAGGGGAAAGTGATTCTACACGTTATGTCTCTGCCAAATCTGAATGGAATTTCATGAGACAAAGAAAATGCCCTTCACCACCCGGAGGGCTGCATATCAAAGGCCTACTGCACTCAGTGGAGAGGTGAGGTCACAAATGTTCTCTAGAATTCAAAGTATTAAGCAACCTAGATAGAGAAGTCATTTACCATATCTTCTGGTAATATCAATATGTGCACTTATGTGTGTGTGTATATAGGTGTGTACAGGTATCTATATACTTAAATATAGTGTTGTGAATAAAATAGAACTCCTGAGATGTCCACAGAGCGACTGATGTTACATCAAATGTCACAGCTCCACACCATGCAAAACAACATCAGGAATGGATATGGAAACAAGACCAGCCTCTAAGATAACTCAAAAATCTTGTATTTGTATATTTTTTTTTTTGTGCTTCATTTCCTCTCTCTGTTTTGTCTTTTTTTCATGTTGTCATGTCTCTGTTTGGATGCCATACTCCTTAGGGAGGGCTGTGTTTTCTTGGCTGTGTGGCACAGTGTGATTTTTGAAAGTTAATGACTGCTACGAGAAACAGTGTTTCTTGTGAAACAGCGTTTTCATGATTGCTTCCGTTATCACTGATACCCATCCTCAAATGGAAGTCGTAGGATTCAGGATGTGGTCTTACAAGCCTTAGAAATGCACCCCCAGAACCTGTGGGAAGGCATGTAAACAGCCTTGACACCTAGACAGAGTCTTGGCCCTTACCAATATCTTAAAATTCTCTCTGTATTTGACCTGTTTCATGTATTTAGGAGCATTTAAAGTCTAATATTCATAATTTAGAAACTGTCGTGTTTGGTAGTAGGTTTCCTGGCATTTGGTACTGAAACATAGGAGATCAAGTGTAGAGACTCTGATTTTTTTTTTTTTTTTTTTTTTTTTTTTTTTTTTTTTTTTTTTTTTTTTTTTTTTTTTTTTTTAGACAATAGCAGATACAGACTTCCTTGCTATTTATTGCAAAATGTATATAGCTGCACAGTTCCGTGGAACAAAGCATGGCCTGGTGCAGTGTATCTGGTAGCCCTGTATCTAAAACTTTAACTGAAAGCAAGAGTCTGTCAGTGGCCATAAGAAACAACTTTCTTTTGGAAACTTAAAATTATGCTGGACACCTAGCAGAGGTCCACTGGAGCTGAGCGCTGGAATACGCTTCCTTATAAAGTAATAAACTTCTAATTAATTTGAAGTGCAGTTTTTTTAAGTAGATGTATCAAATGATTTATCATCTTGCTGTCAATACTGATAGACTATCTTTGCGTAAATGGCCATCGACAATTGAGTGTCATTTATAATCATTCTTAGATCACTGTTCTATGGGATTTTAGGTTTTATTTGGTGAATCTTAAAAAACAGTTGGAAGAGAAACAGCCCCTACAGAGAATGACTAGATCTTCCATTATTCCTGAACTCAGTGTCAACAGAGGGAAACGACTTCCTATGTTACGCGTTGATAGTTTCTTGACTTGTTGATTATTTGTGGAATTGTTGAAAAGGCAATTTTTTGACATAGGCTTTCTAGTATTTCGACATTTTCCATGGACAGCCATAGAATATTTGCAGTGATTCCAGTAGTGGGATTTCAGATATAATCTGTAAAAGGGTAGAGTGATATTTACTTGGTATGACAATGGTGCTGTGACTGTGACCACGTGTTAGTGCTTCCTTGGATGTGACTTCCTCCCACAATGTGCAGCAGAGTCTTTTTTTTGTTTGGCTCATAACAGTGCTTTGGGGGATAAGGGTCACCCAGTTAGTGGTGGATGACTGACACTAGCCCACATGTTCAGAAACTAGCCTGTATTGAACCATCAGACAGCTGAACTGTAGCTCCTATGAAATACCGAGATGCTGTTCAGTGTCAGGTGGGAGAAGGGCTGAGGAGAGAACTGCAGAAGGGAATTTGGAGTACAAACTGAACAAAGAGAAAAACTGATTTCTGTGAGAAACAAAGAAAGAAAGAAAGGGGAGAAGAGATCTTTTAATGTGAAGGATGAAAGAGTGGATACACAGTGTGTGCAGATTTCCAAAGATGCATAATAAGGATGACCATGGAAAGTAACGTCTGTGTACAGTAAACGGAAGTTAAGAAAGAAAATGAGACAGGAGTGAATGAAAGGGCAAAAGTGAGAAGTGTGAAGACACAATGTGCAGGAAGGTTATAAAGAAGAAATTAGGAACATTGCTTGTAGGTTAGAGGATTTGTTTGTTGGTTTTTTCCCCCCTATTGAACCTCCATGAAGAGGTTGCATGCCTTCATACATTTATGAAAAATTGATGCCGCCCTAACAGTGATGGACTTTCATGGATTGGCATGAAAGTTACTTTGGTATACATAGACTCCTTAAGAAGCCTCAGCTATGCAGCCTGTAGGCAAATTGTTACAGAGAAAACTGTCCTTTAGCATTTTTTCCCAAGTGTTACAACAATATCTTCACTCTTGTCTCAAACGTGGGTCACTGGAACTGACAGATGCTCTGAAGTTCAAGTTTATTAATCATCTTGATCCTCCCTCAAGACCTAAAACAAGGTCTGTACTTTGAAATATGTTCGTGTGTTTGATACTCTCACTGTTTGAGGTCTGCCTACCGCGCACAGCACACCACCTATGAACAAATGGGAGTTGGCAATGACAACAGGCATCAGGACTAAAGTATGACAGAACTGAAACGAATCATAACTTTGGGGTGAGAAGTGGAACTGGTAATTAGGGCTTTCCCACAACTGAAAAATTATTCACAGTGCAGAGGCTTTCAACAGTCAGAAATGTGGGTATACCTCCCGTGCGCTGAATATTATTCAGGTTTGCTTTGCTTTGTCTTATCCCCCTCTGCGCTGCCTTCACCAGGAGACCGAGTGCTGTTTTCCAAAAGCAGCTGCGTATGTATCTGAAAGTACAAATTCAGGCAATCCCATCCATACAGCTAGTTGCATGGGTAGCTTTTGATTTCATGAGTTAATCTCCAGAGCAATGTACTGACTCAGGGTAGTTTCAGTGCTAATCTCAATGTCTTCCTGGTTTTGACATCAAATCAGTATTGCCAGTTTTCTGACCAGTAGTTAGAAACTGAAGGGATTTGAGAGATAAGCAGCTTCAACTTATTTTTAAAATATAAATGAAAGCCTCCCTGACTATTTAGAAACTCTGAAGACATGAAAGTGACACATCTTAAGGACAGGGCAGTTAATACCACAAGAGCAGAACTAGATTAGAAATACTTTGGGTTTGGTTATTGAACGTTTAAATGCAGTAATTTGTGAGCTTGTGTTAAGCTTACCCTGACATCCTTATGCTTCCCAGGCCGTTGGCTGGTCAACAGCACAGTGTATTAACTAGTTAGTAAAGCCAGCATCATCATTTCCTCCCACCTTGTTTGCCTGGACTTTTCCCAAAGTGAGTAGCCATGATTCTGTCTGTGTTTAATTGCTGTTTCCTGTAAGTATAAACAGTTACTATACAGTGTAGTCATTGGATTATATATGGTATCTGAGGTGTTCAGATTTCGGTGGGTAAATCAAGCCCTTCGGCATGCGCATCTTGTGGAATTTGGGATTTTATGCTTTTTAAATATTCATGTTTCTGAGGTACGTGTACATTCATTTTCTGAAGCTGGTTATTTCTAAACTTGTCACGTAAATGAAACATGACAAAGGTTTTTGACTCTGTAAGAAAAAGCCTGCTCTTGAGAAGAGGAGGTTTAAGCAAAAGCTTTCTGTGATAAAGTCGTTATCACAAGAAAAAACAATGCTACTGCTGAAAATGTCCCAAAATCTTCTCAGGTACTGTTCACAGAGCAGTTTTTGCACTTTATGGGCCACAAATAAGGCTCACTGCTGCTTTACCCAAACAGAAAAAAGAGAAAACAAGCAGTAGGTGAGTGTCCTACGGGTGTGCCATAGTCAGTGGTGTTCTGTGGTTCCCTTTTGGTACCTGTCTATCACTACTTGTGTTTCACTGAGGCTGACAGTTGTTTGAGACAGGCTATTTTTGAATAGGAGAGTTCTGGTCCCAAAGATTCATGGGAAACCGTTCCAGGAAATAGACAACTGGGACAGCAACAGGGGAGCTCAGAAGTGAGTGCTAAAACAAAGTGAGAACCACCCTCACCTTAAGCAGTCCTCAATCTGGGAGCTCAGCGTGCATCACTGCAGAAGTCTTAGCCCAGGGTTAGAGCCAGGATTAGGATCAGGCTTCCAAGAAAGAGTAAAGCAAGGAATGGGTAAGAATGGCACTGAGAAGGAGCTGTCAAGGTAATTTGAGAAATACTGATGGGATATTCCTCTTAGCACTAGGCAAACTGGGCATGTGGCCACATTCCTGGCCTAGAGTTGAGGATTAGGATTGAAGCTCTGAGAATGAAATGTCTTAGGCATTAAGCAAGGCTCAGAAGGAGTTACCAAAGAAAAGTGAGGGCTGCTACTAGTGTTTTGCCTCCAGGGACTCCTAGCCTGGGTACCAGGAGTGACCCATGGCATAAGTCTCAGTCTAGGATTAGAATTCCAAGGAAGAGAAGTTGGAGTGGTGGTAGAAGTCGGAGCAGAGCTCAAGTTAGCCATTGCATCGCTTTTGCTGCTCTGTAGCTGGAATCCCCCCAAAGCAGCTCTTGGACTGAGGACACATCATGGCATAAATCCCAGTATCAGGTTGAGGATCACAGGAATGAGAGATCTGAGCTGTGTAGTAAGAGTGTGGTTCAGGAAGGGCAGCTGTTAGCCTTCTACTACGAGATGTCTGTAGTCTGGGGCCTCAGCACATCCATCAGGAGTTAGGCAGGGGTGACTCTTATCAAGGATGCCATGAGGTCCGGCCCAGGCAGAACACTGTGATCTCCTCATTTTGAGTCTCACTTCCCTCTGGCAGTAAGCACGGACAATGCACTTGTTAGATGTGCGGCACCTACATGAATCTCCTCCAGGAGCAGGATCCCCACCAGCTAAAAAGCGTGAGCTGTCTCTGCAAAACAACACACTAACACCACCCCCCCACCCCCCTTGTTCCAACGTGTCTGCTATTTTGTGTGTTAAGTAGCCTCTGCCCTGGTGT
>NW_010417475.1:0-30396 GCF_000710305.1 Buceros rhinoceros silvestris | reverse complement strand
AGGGAAGATGAGTTCCCTGCCCGTGTCTACATGTCATTAAAATGTATGAATGGACGCACAGACGTGCATGCAAATGATTGAACACGTTGTGGTTTAGAAAGCAGCAAATAGCTGAGACTTTTCTAAGCAAGTATGGTTAGGGGAAAGGTATTGATTTTATGTCACACAAATGTACTTAGAACATCTAAGCATTAAATAATGTTCCCAGGGCACTTTTCAGTGTGACCAGCTGAAAGAGAAGAGCACAACATATTTAATGATCTGTAGAACACAGCTTCCTTGAGGTCAATAATGTGTACTTAACCTTTAGGCTTTCCATGTTGTCTGCTTGTCCAGTTGGTTTATGAAGTGCATGTTAACATGACTGGGGACTTAAGGCAGTGATAACTTGATCTCTCAAACATTCACTGCTATTGTGTGTAAGTGTTGAGCAAATCTGCTGTGAACACTGCCTGGGTTTTGCTGGAACAGCCTGCAGTGGTTGCTGTTCCTCACAGACAGCTGGGCTGCTCTGAATGCTGTCAGTAGTATTTATACTGTGAGCAGAAAGATCACTGTTTTACTGTGGTTTTACCTTAACTCCATTAATGGACATTAAAATTAAAAAAACAGTTCTGGCCTTCAGGCTTTGTCACAGGACTCATGTTTGTTTGCTGGCACAAATAATGATTAATTAGTTTTAAAGAACAAAATCTAATAAGAAATAAAGGCAGAACTTCAGTTAGCATACCTCAGTTAAGAGAAGACTAAAAGTTTTTACAAAGCGATCCGTATTAGGCACTAAAGTCAGAATTAAATAATTTAATTGACAATTGAAATTAGCCTTTCTTATACGAAAGCTGAAATCAGACCTTTATTCAGCCTTGGTGTGCAAATGAGAACCTTGTGTCCCATTTCAAAGAATTACTGCCCCTCTGAAGCAGACTGAAAAAAGTTTAATCTGCTTTTATGCAGCATGTTTATGCCTGTCCTTGTGGAAGGCTCACTAAATGAGGTATCCCAGAGTATCAGCAGTACTCATGCAAATAAATTTAGGGTATGCTCTGACTTTTAGTATGCTTTAGTGTTTTTTAATATGCAATTCTAATATGGGTAGTTCTTGCCTGTCTTCAGAGGATATATATAAGAAGTGCAGTATCTAAAAATAATTTCTTCAAAGCTGACTTCGGTTTAGATTTTGCTTCAGGAGAACAGACCCATCAGATGCTTTTTCTCACTGTTGCTGTCTCTTGAAATTACAGGAGATGAAGTGTGGTAGTGTTTGGCGCTCTCATCTGCTATCACAGAACAGCAGATTGTGAGTGTCCTTCACTACTTCCTCCCCCTGCTCCACAAATAGAGGTGTAGACTTACTGCTTTGGGACTTAGACCCACAGCTGAGTTACTGCAGCTTCGTAAGCAACTGTTCAGCTGTTGAGCCAAGGTAACAAGTTTTTCTGCGCTTTTTATTTGTTACATATGCAAGGTAAAACTTGTTTGCTTAAATATTCATTTATACTCCTGTGAGAGATCTTACCTCACTGTCACCACAAGCTAAGAATGCAAACAGGCACAATTATGCTAGGTCTTTAAACTGCATTACTCTGATGTAGAGCTGAAGCCCTTGCTCAAGAACTGTAACTCCTGAGGACTCATCTTGCAGTCCCTCAGTTTTCTTCAGAACTTTGTGGGAGCTTAAACCCAGACTTAAACTGTCTTGGTCGCAAATAGCAGATATAGAGGGAAGTTCAACCAGTTAGCTACAGTAGGCACAGGCAAGGTGGGTGTCCTCTCTCTGTTCGTCAGTATGTGACTTAATATACCCGTGTGTGCGTGTGTGTATATATATAAATGTGTATATATAGCAGATCTACCTTTTCTTTGGGTATGCCAGGCCCCTGCTTAGCCAGCATTCCCGGTCATGCAGAGCTCGCATGACCCAGACTGACTTGTATAATTCCCGTTGGGTGCAGCTATAAGATTATTTTTGCTTGAGGTTTCTACAGCAGTAGAAATAGTGAGAGCAAAGCTCAGATGGTTTGTACATGTCACATGAACACAGCTTCTGGAATATACTTCTGTAGCTTAAAGTTACCCTTAGTTAGTAAAATATGAGATCTTGTGTAAGCATTAAATATGTCTTATTTCTGCGTTATTTTCTTGATCCTGTGGAATACTGTCTTTGATATTCTTGGGATAATGTTTTTTAAGGTTTTTAAAGGCGAAGTCAAAAGGCTGACAGGTCTTTCCATTGTTTTAAGAATTTTTTTCCTCCACGGTACCATGTCTGAATTCATTAATTGTGTTAGTTTCCAGGCTGCTACTTTTTAAGTTATGGTCTTAGAATGTCACCCATCATCACAGACACGAGTCATTCGTTTCACGCTTTGGGATGTGCACTATAAAAACAGCCGATAAAGAACTACGTCTGAGGTACAGCATCTACTGCTTGTGGTCTAGAGGCTTAAGGGGGGAAACAGGCAAGCCTAGAGTCCACTTCGAGCTTCACTTAGATTTTCCAGGTTTGTGTCCTTTTAGCTGGGTATGTGGCGTGTTCCTATCCAGCAGATGCCCCGCTCGTGAGGAAAGACATGAACAGAAGTTGGGAGGAACTTAAGTGTATGTCCATCCTCTAGGGAGGTGGAATTTGTATGTCTAATAAACGAGCTCTTTTTCAGCTGATGCAGGTACTGATGAAGAGCTCATCTAGCTAGTAGAAATGACAGTCTTGAGGTGCTTTTACATAATCTTAAGCTGAGTTGGACCATGGTCATCTTGTGAACCTACTTGTTCTCTTCCTCCTCCTGAGCTAAGCAAAGCTCGTTGGAAGTTTAGGCCTTTGAGTTTTGAGTCTTCTCAGCTTGAGCTTTACATTGTACGTGGTTGGAGGTGGCCTTCTGTAGCCATTACATAATTTTACTTGTGCTATTGCGATGCAGTGAAATTATGATGTAGTATCAGGGCTTTCTTACGAGAGAGCCGTAGTTAAAGTACGGAGTTGGTAGTCAATAGATTGCGAGTTCTGTTTCCAGCTCCGCAAGATGGTTGCGTGTAGCAAAAACTAGAAGTCTGTGATTCAGCAGAGCACTGAAGCATCGGCCTTCGCTTAAGGCAGCAAGCAGCCATCTTGACTTCCGTAGAGTTGCTGTGTCGTTTTGGAAACGTTGAGTTCTTTCCTGGGTAAGGGCTCATCAGTGTCATGGAACTACAAACTTCACACATGCATTTGCTTCCCAAGTAAACTAGAGGGGATGATTTTTATTTTAACCAGAAGGTCTTCTTTTCCCAACTCCAGATGTTGGCTGGGGGGAACAGGAAGAAATGGCAATGATATGGAAGTTTTTCCTGATATCTAAAAGACCTTGTAGGAGCACTGTGACTCTTAATTTTCCCCCATTCTTTCTAAATCAGAGTATAGTCTTTCTGGCTTGCTTGCTGTAAGATAAGGATTGGAGTAAAATCTAAAGATCAGCTTAGTATGGCTGCCAGTTTTTCTATTCCTTTTAATTTTCTTTCTTTTCTTTATATTTTTGAGTCAGCTATTACTTATGTTTATTAGTAACTATTAGATGTTTTCAAACATTTGCAATGTAATTCGAGTGTTTGATAAGTGTTAGAAATGAGGGTTTGGTCCTATGAAAACTTTGGCCTCGAAGTGACTGTTTCTGTAAGAGTAGTTCTATTGATTTATTCCTGCAAACAAACATTTGAAGGATAGAGCCATGAAGTTATATTGTATCTACATGATGCTGAGTCTTTCAGGAGAATTTCTCTCAAGGAAGAGAATACTTTCCCTTCAGTGCCCTTTCCCCTTACAAGTAATTTGTCACTGTTTAATTAAATGAGGAAGTAAATGTTATTATTTCTGAGCATGGACACAGTGCACCCAGTAACAAATCAGATTCAAAAAATAGCTGATGAGAGGATTTGTAGAGAACCTTGATGAAAAGTTTTAAGTACAATACAACCAGATACCTGCCCTAAATTGTCTCCCACTGTAATTAAAAGTATAAATGTTTCAATCTGAACACAACCTATTAGTAAGATTTTAGGAAACAAAAATTTAATTTATTCACATTCGATATGGTCTGTAAATGCCACCATTATATGCCTTCCTCTGGCCTTTGATTAGCTATGGATTAATAAAACTTTTATACCTTCTTTGTCAGCCTCATTTTGAACGCTGTTTTTGCATACTGTTACTATTAAATAAATGAATTAGTGTCCAGAAATGTGTCATGCATATTACCTAGCAGCAGGAAGCATAATACAGTGGTCAGCTCCCCAGGAGCACTATAAATCCTAACACGCTTGGTAACCTGCTCATGTGGACCTATTAAAAGCTTGATGATTTAGTGAAGCAGTATTTGTGCTTAACAATGGAATTTTAGTTAATTCAAAACAAAGTAAATCATTTCCAATTACAGTATTTGAATATTCACAGTAGCTATACAAGGATGTGTAATGTTGCCAGGCAAGTTAAAAGAAAAAGGCATTATAAAGGTTGACTGGAGTTTAGCGTTGCAAGTGGTTGTGGTACCTCAGCATTAAATGAACACCAGTGTTTGTAAAACCTGTTTATTTGACATAGCTGCTTTGCTAGAGAGATTAAGGAGCTAGAGCCTAGAATGGGCAGAACTATTTCCAGAGTCTGTGAAGACTTCTGTGGCCAGGAAGACTCCTCAAGGTTATGCAGGAGCAGCAACAGGAGAGCCACCCAGCCAAGGATGACGAAGGGTGTTCTGTGGTGTGTTCAAACAGGGCCGGGGTGATCATCAGTGATTTGTGCTCAGTTTAATGGTATTTTTTGTATGTGGGTTGACCACACACTCTGCAGTAGGGCTCACAGGTCGTCTAAAGCTGCAGCTGTTGGAGAAAATGAGGGAGAGCAGC
Source organism: Buceros rhinoceros silvestris (assembly GCF_000710305.1). NCBI lineage: Eukaryota > Metazoa > Chordata > Aves > Bucerotiformes > Bucerotidae > Buceros > Buceros rhinoceros. Next base: position 25,524 of record NW_010417475.1, on the reverse strand, counting down.
TGCCAAGTTATCCTGGGACTCTATTGCGGGAAGATGAGGGATTGATGGAGAGGACCAAGACCCGTGAAATGTCTTACAGCTCCTTTCATGTGTGATGAATGTACTATGTATGTACAGATGTGTGTATACATGTTATTTATCGTATGTGGAGGGTCAGATTGTCCCTGCTGAAAGCGGGATAATGTTTTCAATCCAAAGGTGTGCCTATGCCTTAAAATGTTGATGTGCTTCAAGACAGGTTTTTCAATGCACTTAGGAGCCTGGTGCTTTTAATTTCACTAGAAATTAGGGACTCAATCACTTTTCTTAAGTGCCACTTTGGTGCTTATTTACAGCTGTGGTCTATTCTGTCTGTCTGCATGTGTGTTAGGTTGGCACCTGCAGCCTCATTCCAAGTCATGCAGTGTGGGCTTTGAAAATCACCTTTGAAAATTGGACTTTGGCTTCTAAGTTCTGTAGAGCAGTTTAAAGAAAATGTGACCAACAGGCCATCACGAAGCTGTGAAACTCAGTGTATATGCCACAGCTGTGCAGTGAAAATAGGGTGAGGCTGACAATTGTAAAAGCAGGACAATTGCTTAAGTATCTGCAGCATTGTTTAAAAATGCTATTGAGTCCCAGTGTAGAGACTGTAATGGAGATTGTTATGATTTTCCTTGGGGATTAATCCCTTAATTCTGGTTACAGATCTTGAGTAATGCTGTGTGCATTTTAGCTTCCTTTTGATTGGTTGGTCACATTAAATGATTAGATTTTAGTATTCTTAGGAGGGGAATAAGGGAACTCACAAAAGGGAAATAAATTTGGGGGGGGGTATGAAAACATAATTTCTTAAGCTTGGTGGAATATAGCCAAATAAATAATTATATGAAAGCAGAGGACTGCATGAAGAGGTCTTATTAACTATACCTCTGCTCAGCTGACTTGCGTTGAATGGCGCAGACTGAAGGTGAAGAAATAGGCAAAGTGCTAACCTCCAGGTAGCTTTTATATCTTAATTTATTCTCATTACTTTTTACAAATTTATTCTGACAACGTTTTCCTTCACGGCTGACATTTGCTATCTTCAGATGCAGTTATTTAAACCTGTTGCTGTTAATTGGAATTACATTATTCCTACAAGTGTCTGTCTGACTCTTGTAATTTTCAGGCCTTGATTCCATTAATAATCTTAAAAATATCAGTATTTGCTCCTTGTGGCTTATTGGACTCAGCATAATGATTTCCATTCGAAGATGATGACAGTCATGTGACATTACCTAGGTATTAAAAAAACCCGAGGGGAGAGATTCAGGCATAGATCCATCATTAAAAACAGCGTGTTCTTGCTGAAGTCTGTAACATGAAGTATTGTATGGTATCCTCAGAAGCGTTTCTCTGTTCATTTTGGCTGTTGTGTTACCCAGTATGGCCGTGTGCTGCATGACAAATTAACAGTCTTACAGCCACAGAGATAGACCAGTGAAGGAAGACCGATGATACAGAGGAATAAATCAGGACAATAAGGTATGCGTATAGGGATGCTACAGATCATAAAAACCAAGGTCATGTTCACTTGTTTAAAAATCTCTTTAAATGTCAAGGAAAAGTTCTGTGCAGGTTCATGCTGTGTCCTTAGTATTTCAAAAATAAGGACCGGCACCTGGTGCTCGGGGTAGTCAAGGGGATGCCCATGCAGAGGGCTGCTGATTGCATTTCCAAGTAATTGTCAGCATTTGTGAAAGCTGCTGTGGAGTTGCGACCTCAAAGGCCTTCAGAAGAGTAAAGTGTTCTTTAGCAGACATGCCAAAAAATTCTAGGAGACTTATAGCTAAGTCTTTCTGTCTTCACTATTCTTCCTACCTATTTAAAATTCTTTTAAAAAAACCTTTTCTTGGCCCTGAAGCCATCTACTTTAGCAGTGCAGTGACTGGGGACGGTCTTCTGTTTAGTGATGGTGACAAGGGGAAAGAAAGGAGATGACATTAATATGTATCACCTTTGTAGGACAGAGTTGCGGGGAGACTGCAGAGGTGTAGGTAGAGTTGGTGTGGAGGAGTGAGTTGTGAGCACTCTGGAGTCCATGTGCTGTGGTAAGAGGAGTTTGCTAGCCTCTGGAGAAAGCAGCTACCTGACATACAAAAAGTGTGTGCTCTGGGAATAAAATAGACTCAGCTCATGAGAGAAGCAGCTAACATCTAGAAGGAAATGTTTGTGTTGATACAGTCCTCAATTCCAAGGAGAGTCTCCTTTTGTGAGAACTTCGATGTCTTGATCAGAGGCAGAGGGTGAGTAACTTTATTTTGGAATAAACGTGATGGGAACTAGGGTATATATCTGAGAGTAAGCCTATGCCTGAGGCATATTAACTTTTTTTGTGGCCATTAAGCAATTGTATGTGACCATGTTGCGCCTGAAGTCACCTATATTCTGCTGGCACTGTCAGAAATTCTGAGAGTTGCCAGAAGGTGCGTGATGTAACTGTCTTTTATTCCTTCATATATGTGGTCTGTAATGCTGTATGTTTTCTATAATTTGTTCTTGTTCCCTCTGATCACAAACCACAGACTATGGAAAGTGAGGAAAAGGGTAACCGGTATCTAAGGGATGAGGGGAGAATCTTCGCTGTGATTAACAATAATTACTAAGTTTAGCTCTATTTTTCCTGTTTAAGTGTTACATTTGTGGACCAATCATGAGCAGCTCTTGTGCCATTCCTGATTAGAGCTGTGTAATGTAAACTAATGTGATTGTTCAAAGTCAAATATGCTTTGACGCTTCTGTTGAGGCTTGTTTGCTCCTTCAGAGTAAGGAATGATCTGGTCTGAAAGCTGCTGAAAAACATGGAGTACGCTTTGCAGGAATATGTACAACCCTCTTTGATCTTAATGAAACCTTATACGGTACAGTCAAAGGAAACAAGCACAAATAGGTTAACCCTAGCCAAATGCATTAAATCAAACACAGCAAGTGTGATCATTATCCATTCACTGTTGTTTCAGAGTTACTTCTGATTGCCTAAGAAATCTGAGAAATTAGAAAACCCATCAGTCTCTTACAAAACATGGATATGAATAATACATTCAAATAAGAATACAGAATGTATGTCAGTCTCTTCATTTCTTGCTCCTGCGAGAGCGAAGCTAACAAACAGAGCTTCCTCCAAAAATAAAATAAATTTTTAAAAATTGCGGGTTAGTTGGTTAGGAATGTGGTCAGGATATATAGGATTTTGGAGTCACAGTTCAGTGATAAAGTAGGTGCTCTCTCAGGGTGTCTAATAACTAAAACATAAACTTTGCTTCTACACAATACCTAATCCACCATTAAGCTCGTTCTAGCGGTCTGAATTTGTGAAGAATATAGATGATACATCTTTATACTAGGAATGTTTATTCTGGACCAGATACACATCCACACCACTCTAGGCTTATGCAGGATCTTCCCATGAACAGCATAAAACTAAGCACATGAATCCAGTCAAAACATCTCATATATTCTGCCTCCTTTGACAGGAATGTGGTGATGGAGATCCTCACAACACGCAAGTGTGGAGATCCAGCCCTGGTGATCATGGAGCTGGGACTCTGAAATGAGATAGTGATTCCCAGCCTCTCGACTTTCAGAGTATTCTTGTTATATGCGTGTGAAAGCTAAAACCCTTTGAAAAGTCTTAAAGGTCCCTGCTGATAAGCTGTCCTGCCTGCAGGGCTCTTCGATGTCAAGTGTCATAAGTGCCATCTGAAGTTCTTGTCCAGCTTGTTCATCAGACAGATCTTTGTGTGTCTGACTGATCTAGGGACACCTTTCGCTTCTCAAAAGAATGAAACATGCTGTGGCTTTTGCATGAACTGTCTTGGGAGTTTTCCCAGTGTTCACAGTCGTATGGCAGGTCTGTTTCAAAGCAACAAGATGCAGAAGTACAAATTGCAATTTTTTGGTAAAACAAGTTAATTGTTGCTTATGTCTTACACCAACAAAGCTAATAAGCTTCAGTAATGCTTTGCATTTGCTTGAACTTAATGATCTGCATTTCCAAGCCCACCTATGAAATGCAACATGCTTTTTTTAATCTCGGAATCGCATTTAAGAAATGGGAAGCTGTCTGTTGCATTAAGATGCACACACTTGGTACTCTCCAAACTGAATTTATGTAAACCCATTTTTCCCTGGCTACATAAAGATTTTTTTTCTTTGTAGTACCTTATGTCTATTTGTGTGCGTCTTTGTGTGTATGGATGAGCCGTGTGTTCCCAATAGTGTAAGAAACATCTGTAAGAAGGACATATTTCACTGACGATGGCAGCATGCCAGGAAGATACCCCAACTATTGCTCTCAAGTATAGATGTTTGTGCCTCAGCTCAGACACAGCATGTAGTGATGGAAAATCTAGCCACAGTTTAATGCATATTTACAAGATATCCCACTCTCTCCAGTGTGGTGTAATGAGTATCCGATGTGCAGTTTGTATCATTGTTAAAAGAGCACTAGTAGAAACACCAAATGAAATGAACATGCTAAAATATTGTAATCTATTCCTCAGGGTGCTGTTCTTCAAGGGCTTGGTGATTAGGGGTTTTATTTTCATCCAGCAAATGTTATTTATTCACACAAAAGTCCTGCAGAGAGACTGAGAGACTTAAACAGACTGTGTTAGCTCAGGAGATGGGGCAGGGGTAGAGTTGTGTCTTCTGTGATGAGACCTATCACTGAAGTTACATGGAGCATTGGGGAACCTCTTCAGGCTTTGTACCGTAGCTCTGCTTTTGATCATGTGCATAAATAGGTCTTCTGCAGAGAGGTTGACTTAATTCAGTCATTTTGATTGATAATTAGAACTGACAAAGAACAGATCAATGCAAATCACAAGGACAGAAACCATCTGGAACTCGGTTCAATGCGAATCCCCCAAATCCTCCTTAGTGGTAACCACACCACTTGAACAAAACAGAATTCACAGTTGTTTTTGCAAATGCACAAATTAGTACATCATAAGACATGAAAACCGCGGCTTTAAAATGATAGGAAAGAGCTGGTGCAGATGCTGCAGTTCCTTCCTAGTTGAGATCTTGCAAGTTTTCACTGTCTGCGATGGAAGATGGGCTGTGCAGCGCTGCAACGGGTGGAGTGTGGAAGACAGAGTGGCACCGAGCTTAGGCCTGTGGCTGGGTGCAAGCTTCTGCCCTGCAGCGCTCTTGGCTGCCTCCTGGTCTTGTCCAGAGTTGTATGCGTGTTTTCCTAAAACTTGTAAGTCTCCAGTGAGTTCCTCTTGGTCATTTTGGTTTGGGTATTTTTTGTTGTTTGGGTTGTTTTTTTCCCCCACAAATGGCTAATCAAAGAAACAACCTTCCCTGTGAAAAGCTTTGAACAAAATATTTGATATGAAGTTGGAAACATTTTGTGAGAGAAATCCAAATCATAATGAAGAGAAACTTGATTTCACTTTTTAATTTTTTTCCTAAACATGTATTTTCTCTGATGTTTTCCGTTTCCTATAGTGAAAAGAATTGAAGAAAATGATAGTTGGATTTATAATTTTTTTCCTTCTTACCTCTTTCCGTTTTCTTCTCTGAAATTGTAATATCTCAGTAGTTAGGAAAATGTACTTCTCTTGGGAAATAATTTTGCAGACAATTGATGTTTTGGGGTATGGTGGTTAAATTGTTTCAATTTGAAATGATTTTGAAAGGTTCAGATGGCAAAGGGGGTGGGAGAAAATGGGAGGAAAAGGAGTTGTATCCATATTTTTGTGTTCGGAGACAAGATCGAGGTGGGAGACAGAGTAAAACTTGGTTCAAAAAAGAAGGAAAATCTTTAAGTGAACTGAAATAGAATAAAAATTTAATTTAAAACAATTTGAAATATAAATACTTTTTTTTAGGGAGAAAAATAAATAATTTGAGATAACTTCCTGATGTTTTGTCAATAGAAACTTACTTTCAATAGAAGGTTTGGGGTGGTTTATTCCTTCTCTGTAATGGCTCGATGCAATCTCTGAGGTAGGAACAAACGCTATTTACATTTACAGTTCAAAGCGAGATTCAGAAAATGTAAATGCCTTGATCGTGATGACAACGGCAGCCCAGCAGAGCTAAGAACAGACCCCTTATCTGCATGTTAGACTGGGGCTTTTACTAGCTTGCATTCCTTGGAAATAAATTTGTCATACAGACTTTGCCATTTCTTTTTTTCAATTTTTCTTTTATTTTCTTTTTTAAAAAAAAATCTTACAGTCTGTCTTGTTTACACGGTAAATCCCAGTCACTTCCTTTCTCTGAATGCTGTTGGGTGGGAGGCTGGTTTCTGTTTGCCAGTTTTTCTCGCCTTCTGGGTATCTGCTAGTCTGTGCACTGCGAAGATGCCTTGTTCTGAACACAGGCCCTGCTTCTTCTGGGATAGCTTTGAAGACTTTAATGTGTACATGGTGAACTTGGGTGTTTGACGTGAAACGCATAGCGCTTTTCAGAAGATCAAATGTACTTTTATGATGATGAGTATCAATAGCAGTTGATGGAGCAAATTTTGATTCTAGTGCTATTTCAGATGTTGTTCAGCTTGTAATTTCAGGGAATTATTTCTGCTTAGACATCTCCTCTGCCTTGTGTGTTACTGCCCAGGTTTGCAGCTTGGCTTGCTTATTCCCATGTCTTCTAAAATGTTCTAAAATAATGTTTATTTAGGAGTAACCAGAGTTCACCTTATTTTTTTTTCCTTTGGTCCAGCTCATTAATAAATGCCTTCTATCACCTTTTGAAACAAAAAGCAAAATACAAAACGAAAAATTCTTCTCAACCTAGAGAAAGCAAAACTACTGTTCCAGTACACAATTGTCACAGTGTAAAAGTCATTAGTAAAGAATAAAGCTTAGAGAGGTAATGGCCTTAGTTTAGTCACTAATATAAAATAGCATTATCTATTGAAAGTGTAAATTTGTGTCTTGCAGACTTAAAACCGCTGGATACTGCAACAAAATCATGTGTGTGTTGGTTTTTGTTATTAACTCTAGCTTTGAATTAGAATTCCCTATATTACAGCTTGGAGCTAAACTCTGTTTACAAAACAGTATTTACACTTGACTAATTTTGCAGATCAAACTAATTAAATCAATTAAACTGGTGATTAACCAAATGAAGGCTGATTGCAAAAATTAGTGGGTTTATTTTGGAGGACTGGAAGTAAGCTAATTACTGCAGTGATTACTTGAACCTGGAGTACTCTAAATGTGGTATAAATTGAAACCTCATAGTGAATTAGACTGGGAATTCATTACAGTTTAAAGCACTGTTAATACTATTCAGGCTTCTACTCCTGTGGGAAAATTTCACTCAGTATTTTGTATACTGATAAACAATAATTTAGTCCATGTCCTTTTAAACACTAAGCAATTCCACACAATATTTTTTGCTTGTAGCTGAGTCACAATTCTGTTTTATGAAAACAGTTGCTAAAACTGTCAATCAAGTTGCTGCACATTGCATGATGGGGAATGTAGTCCGACCAAATCTGTCTCAATCATAATGACAGAGTGCTCCAGTTCTGTGAGGCTGCTACAGCATTTTCTGGGTTGATGTCTTAATCTGTGTTTGCCATCTCCAGCTGTGGGCTTGGTGCACAGAAGAAATGGGGGGTTGGTTCATTTGCCCTGCACATCACTTAACTGTCGGCATAGCACAAAATTATTTGTACTATTTCTAATTTGTTGCATTTTATGCTCATATTTAGAAATGCAGTGCTGTAGAAGAATTTTAGAAAAGGAAACAGACCTGCTAGATTACTGGCTCATTTTGTTTGCTAATACAAGCTATTCCCCATAGTGGACTTCCCAGGCTATTTCATTCCTCCTTGCATTGCCAGTCAACAACAGAATATACATAAAACTCACCTATATGACAGAGTTCCTTCAAGCACATCTCCTTGCAAGGGGATTAATGAAATTGCACAGAATTAAAATAAGAAAAACCTCAAAGAGCTGCAATATTGTCTAGTTTGTGACTAGTTCATATTATACTTACGAAAACTGCTTTGGTTTAAGTTTTGTAAAATCTTTCCTTACATACCTCAGTCAGTGAGAGGTTTGGTTTCAGTCTTCATTGCTCCAGTGAAAGCAGCCACTTGAGATTTACATTGCATAACATGCTTTTATTTTGCATGTTTTTGATGGTTTGGGTTGTTTTCCCCACACACGGGTATGGCTCCCACTTGCTTAACCAAATTTCAGCAGACCAAAATGCAGAACTCATTACTCTGGTTGCTGTCAGCGAAGCCGATGCACTATTATAAACAAAGGCATGATGAAGGCCTCTCGCATCATTTCCTTCTGAAACAGTTTGCTGGTGATAAGGAAATAGCTACTTTAAAAAAAAAATAATTTAAAGCACAATAATTTTCTCTGTAGTTGCTTATTTGGAAATTTTTATTTTTTACATAATTTTATTTTTTACATTGTTAGATGCATTTTATAAAGAGGAACCATAGACATAAAAGAATCTAAAGACGTTGGAACAGGTGGACGGTACCAATGAATCCGTTTTGTTGGGCAAAAGAGGATCAGATCAAATCAGCTGGGGAAAATAATCTGAAATGAGATTTCCTTGTGGGAATGACTGAGGAAAAGGTATGGTTAGGCAGGGGTGGGTGATGGGACAGGAAGCTTGGTAGGCCATTGCAAAGGCTCAGCTTGAGCTAGTGGATCAAAGTCAGCAGCAGGAAGGATTTCAGTTGCTTTTCAGCTAGGATCTGATGTGTTAGCGTGGGCAGATGTTGCCATCTGTGTGCAAAGTGCACCGGAGCCGGTTTCTCTGTACAAAGGCAAGATCTGGTTGTACATGGAATATAGTGAAACTCAAAGATGGCTGCAGGGAGAGAACTATGACCTACAATGAAAGGGATGGCATGTGTGAACTTTGACAAAAGGAGCGTGAAGACTGAAGCTGGGATGTGTTCACAAATATTTGGCGGCTGTTAGCTCGGAGAAAGGAGAGTGCTTACTCAGTGTTGTACTTCCGTAGAGCGAAATAGCAGAGCACATCAAACCCAAGGAAAGGGAATATCCAGAGAGGCTTTCTCAGCAAAGGGCTGTTTGGGCAGTGAGGGAACCTGCAGGCAGGCTGGGAGGCTGTGCAGGGGGCCACCAGCCTTTCTAGTGGGGGGCAGGCGGATGCCAGGGCCTCTCGTGCAGCCCCCATGCTCTAGCCCAAAGTTGGAAAACGCACCTGGTAGGAAAGGACACAGAAAGGTGGATTTTCCACTATGATGTACCAGGTTCAGGGTTTTTATCTGAGTGCGTTCAAGTACATTTTCTGAGAAAAGATGCAGGAATATCAAGATGCTTCATACCACTACCTATGGATAGCTTAAAAAGAAAATTAGTTCTGTTGCAGGGTACTCATTTTTTAAAGTTTTCTATTTCCACACGAATCACCTTTTCTAAAAACATAGGCAGATACTAAAACTTGTAAGTGAAAGTCACATGCAAAATATATGACATCTGTGTTTTTCTTGTCATTTTTTCAACAAATACCTCATCTTCCCTAACTGTCTTTGCAAGCTGGAAATTTTCTCCACTGTAAAGAAGGAGTTTTGTTAGTTTGTTTGTAATGGAATGAAAAATAAGTTTAGAAATGCAGATTGCTAGTGAATGCTTTAAGGGCGGAAGCTATGCATTTGAAGTCTAAAGAAATGCCAGTCTTGCTTCAACACTGCCAAAATAAAGCATTTTCCTTATACTCTGAGCTCATTTAAAATTCCTTATAAAGCTGATTAAAGCAGAGCAAACTATATGTAGTTTGTTCTTATAAAATAAATCAGCACAACTTGTCATTATTTGAATAGATTCAAGTGATTCTCAAAACATTTTCTGATGCAGTTTGTTTGGAAGTTACATTCTGCAGTATGAATCTGAAGCAAGTTTACTAGACTTGGAGTAGATTTGACTGCAATAAGTTTGCTCCACAATGACCGTTTTCAACTATGTTCCATTATTTAATGCGAAAGTAAAACCAGGATGTCATCCTGGCAGTTTCAAATGGTTATTATTCATTTATATTGTGTTACCACCTGGAGTGCTCATCTAGGTTGTATATATGTGGGATTTTCACAAGAGCTTAGAAGACAAGTATTTGAAAAGACAGGAAGCTGAAGGAAAGCATTCATTAACCAACACGACGAAGGCCTGTGAAGTAGTTCCAGTAACCCTGCCTAGAGTAAAATCGGTTAAGAAAGAGGTGTGCGCACTCCTGATAAATCCATCAAGTACAAAATGCATTATTTTTCTCAAGGAGATAGCAATATTATTCAAAACGTGCTAAAGTGGGCAGGATATCCCAGGAGTAATTGTGAATTATTAGGTCATAGGGACCTCATTGCAAACTATTTGCAAAACTTAATTGGTGTAATAAATAAAATATGCATGCAAATTAGACTACTTACCGAATTAAAGGAATCTGTTATCCAGCGTTGCAAAGATTTATCCTAATTTAATAGTGGTTTTATATACCATTTGCAATAGCCGTGTTTTATATTTGTCCTGAAAAAAAGAGATGATATTTAACTAAACCTGAACCAGCCAGCTAGTGGCATCTGATGAATTTCAGTCTGCAGTGCAGGGTGTCCCTGGCAGGGTGATGCTGGATGCTGGCAAGAGTGTTACGGTACCTTGTTTAATTTAGTACATAGAAGAAAGTGGTTAAGCAAGGTGACAAAATGAACGCTCCTATTTGCTTTATCCTTTATTCAGTACCAAAGACTCCTTTGGTACCGAGGCTAAAAATATTAGTGGCTTTGAAAGTTCTGTTGCAAACCCTGTTATTTATTGGTTTATTTGCTATTCGTCTTAGAATTCTAGTAGTGGGAAGAAGAGTGCTAATGAGTGTAGCTGATTTCATTACCCCAGTTATAAAATAGGGAGCATGTAGTCGTGTAATGACTTTGTATCCTAAAGCAAAACCTGAAAGAATCAAAGTGAAGAATCTCTTAGAATAAATATAAATAAATAGATACGAAGAAATAGTTAACATTCTGTGTCTAGTATCATTGCTAGGCTCAATAACACTGTCTCGTCATCAACCCCAAATCAAGTATTACATCTGCTTTTTTAAAGCAGTTGATTGAATGAATACAAATGTCTTGCTGTTGTCACTTGGGATAGCACTCGATATATCCCATTTTCTAGACTCTAATTATTCCATTTGTAGACATGAATGCCATTTAGATGTAAGCTAATTCAGCATGGTAACTCAATTAGATTTGTACTGACTAGGATTTATGAAACATCAATGGATTCTTGGTGAGACCAATGGGACTACTGGTTATTTATCCCTAAGTCTTACTGATACTGCCTCTCAGGAGCTCAATTAAACATGCCAGTGATGAGAATGTTTTGTAACAGTAGTCTTTCACAATTAGACTAAGATTTTTGTAAAGCATATCACATGTAAAGCAGGGCATCATGTATTATGCAATACAAAGTTCTCCTCTGACTAGCTCATGATGTTGAAGGGTAGAAGAAATTTCCATTACTGCTTTGTTCGTGTAATTATAAAAAACAAAGCTCAAGATTAAGTTCATATAAAATATGATGAAAATTCTGCTTTACTGATGGAAATGTAAAAATAAAACTATGTTTATAAAATAATGTGTTTCAGTACCTGCATCTTGCAGGCTACATGCAGGTTTCTGTTCTAATGTAGATCTCCTTGGAAACCAGGAGATTCTTGTGTGGATTTAGAGGTCTCATTACCCTTGATCCTAGGATCTTTTGTTTGTTCCTTTTTTGGGAAATAAATTAAATAGCAAGAATGATCACTGCAGTTACAGGTTGTGAACAATGGCAAGACACTGTGAGTGAATCTGCATTCATTGTCGTTAGGTGTTTCAACTTAACTGGTGATGGAGTCTTGCCTTCATCTCATCTTAAAACAAATAAAGAAATTGTAGAGTAATTAAAACATCCTGTCAAAATGGCCTGACAACAAAGTGCTGTGGAGTCAGTCACTAGCAGAAACTACCTATATAACCTGAAATAGAGAGCAGCTTTCATGGAACTCTTGTTCTGTTTCTAAATTACACAGCTGACTTTATGGAAAACACAAAGCTTTGATTCCTTCAGTGTTTCCAATAAAACAACCAGTCTTCCTGTTCGCCACAAACGTCCCCTAATGAAATATAGGGAGTCTGTAAGCAGTACAGCACTGGCACAGAGGAAAACCTCAATAAATGCATAACAAATAACCTCCATTCCTAGTTCATTCCAAGTAAACACCAGGGCTTGAAAACTTGGGTGGAGAAACACAAATAGATCCGAGTGATTCCTTACTGTTTCCACCACTGGAAACATGAGTTTTCAGCTAGAGGTATACAAGTATGGTATACAGTATGTATCTCGTACATTGCTCTTTTTTGGCTTAAAGTTATTTTAAGTTTGAAAAAATAACTTTTAGTAAGCTTTTTGTCAAATATTTTTTTGGCCAGAAGCTGGTGTTTGGTTTTTTTTTTTCATTCCTTTTCAATAAAACCTTAATTCTGGGGGGAAAGGGGTGAGAACCCACTCTCCATCAAACAAGAAACCAACCTCCCAAACCAATCCTTGTTGTTTCTAGTTCTGTCTGATATTTACAATTAAAAAAATTAATTCTTACACAGTGAACAAACACTTTTTTGTCTAGTCTTTCCTCATCAAGAATACTCCTCATGATTGTTTGTACAGGCTATGGGCTGTGATTAAAGCTGAAGTGGAAATGGGGCAAATGCAATGCTTGGCCAGCAGTCCAGTTCCCCAGTGTATTGTGGATGGCTCACACCTGCTGGTGCGAGGCTGAGAGCAGAGAGACAGAGCTCCTGTTTCGTAGGCCTTGGAGCAGGTACGGTGCCAAACTTGAGCAGCTGGAAGGTGCCCTTGAGCCTCTCCTCTTGCTTGAGAATCAGTGCAGTGGCATGTCCATCTGTCAGTCAGTTCTGTATTTCCCATGTGACTGTCGTCTTAAATGTGGAGTTTTGCTGCTGTGAGGAATGGCTTTGTCTCAGAATTAACATCAAGAAAAAGCGACAACTGTTTCTCCAGAGTAGTACAGCATCTAAAATGGATTTTTTTCCGTCTGCAGCCCAGAACAGGTTGTCTTGCTTGTACCATGTTTGCCGTAGTTTCAGAGCAAGTAGGATAACCTGAGCGTGGAGTCAGAGTTGTCTATCACTTTGTCATTGTGAGACTTCAGTTCAACAAGCACCAAATCCTGTACGGGGTTTGGTGTTTTGTTCCTGTCTTCAGCATGAGTCTCCTTGTATGAAATGGCAGGTGTTCCCTGAGGCGCTTTGCAGGTTCTGCTGAGACACCTGCACGTTTGAGCTCTTTCTATGGTTTAGTCAGCTCCATGTTGTGCTTAATAGTTTGCTGAATTACCTTTATATTTGAATTCAGGCTTGAAGAGATTTAGAAGTGCTATTTTTAACGCTTTGCGATTCCACTGGGATTCAGGATGATTTTACAGTAATTCTGTTTTCTTTTTGTTCTTTTTAGTTCTTCAAAAATACCTCTGAAAACTTGCTTTTGAATGGCTCATTGTAGATGAGACTGTATATTAGATATTGATGCACAACCATTGCCACTGCTGCATGTCTGCTCAGTCTTATCACCATCTGGGAAGATATTTGCTCAGGTTTTTGTTTGAGAAATTAATGAAATTTCTGGGCTTTAGAGAAGCCAATGAGGTTGGGCGTTAGCAAGTTTCTAAGTAGGACATTTGCAGGAAATCCACACCTTAGCTTGGATAGTCAAGGTTTCCCCATAGAGAGAAATTCTCTACATTAGATAATTTGAACAACCAGCTAGGACTTTTTCCTCACTGGAGACAGAGCTATTGGAAGTGGTCGTTAAAAATGCTGGGAAGTTATTACTTGTTCCCCTTAAGATGTAGAAAGCTTCTGAAATTCAACATTACCAGAGTCTGAGGTGAGCATAGAAGATGCTGTTAGAGAGTATTAATTTATTCTTACAGAGGACATAAAACCTCACAGCAGAGGAGTTTGGGACATACTGTGTCTTCCACGATGTTTGGTAGGATGAGAGGGTGACCCGCTGTGAGATTGGGATGCCCCTGTTAGTAAGTGGGAGAAATGGCCTGTGGTATCTGAGATTGATGTATTCAGGGTTGAAAGCCTCGGCAGCGTTGCGTGGAGGGATGGACTGTAGCTCTTATAAATGCAGACTCCGAACTTCATCAACCAGCTCTACACTGCACAGCTGGCAAAACCAGACAGGCTAGATTTTTGTGACCAAAGATATAAATATGCACCTACTGTTGTGTCCTGACTGGTGGTGTGGTTTAGCCCCAGTAGGCAGCTAGGCATCTCGCTGCCCCCACCCCGGCAGGGTGGGGGAAAGAATCAGAAGGGTAAAACTGAGGAAACTCATGGGTTGACAACAAAGACAGTTTAATAGTAAAGCAAAAGCTGCTCATGCAAGCAAAGCAAAATAAGGAATTAACTACTTCCCATCGACAGGCAGAGGTTTAGCTGTTTCCAGGAAAGCAGGGCTTCATCACATGTACCTGTTACCTGGGAAGACAGAATCCATCACTCTGAAGGTCCCCCCCGTCCCCTCTTTTGCACCAGCTTTTGTTGCTGAGCATGATATTATGTGGTTTGGAATATCCCTTCCAGCCACTTAACCACACCCAGGCTACTCACTCTGAGGGCTGGGAAATGGAGAAAGCCTTGGGGCTGCGTAAGGACTAAAACATCATTGTGTTATCAACACGGTCCTGGTCACAAATCCGAAAGAGCACCATACAGGTTGCTGAAGAAAATTAATGAAGAAAATTATCTCAGCCAAAACCAGTACAACTGGGATTTGGGATATGGCCAGTGCTGTCCTGTGTTGTTAGCATCCCTTTGAATTGCCTATTGTTGATAGCTGAGAAACTGTTGTGGATAATTTGATAGGGCCTGTGAAGTACTGCCTAAATGAAGCCCCAGCACAGCTCCAGAATTATTGACTCCTGCTTAAGAGCAGAAGAGAGGGTTAACATGAAATCTGTATTAAGCCTGTGTGCCTCTACTGAATGCAGCCAACTTTTGCTGAGCCGTGGAGGAAAATCAGCATGGGGATTTTCACCTCAAAGTTTTCATTTTCATAGTTGACTTACGTATTCTTACAGATAAGGCATTGACATATCATTGTGCATTGGTAGAGTAGTCCAAGCATCTCCAGAATTACTCACATGTATTAAAAACCAAAACCACTTGGGCAGCAAGCTCAGTCTGATGAACCCCGTAGGCTTTTGAGGTGTCCAGGAAAATGAAGCAGTATTTAGTCATTGCAGTATACGTGGAATTAGGAATTGATAGATGCCACTAATCCCTTAGCTGTGAAACAATACTGAATTCTGGGTGCTGAAAAACCATCTCACTTTTCCAGGCTGTTAAATTTTAGGCTATATATTCCTAAAAAATGC
This sequence comes from Buceros rhinoceros silvestris, assembly GCF_000710305.1. Classification (NCBI taxonomy): domain Eukaryota; kingdom Metazoa; phylum Chordata; class Aves; order Bucerotiformes; family Bucerotidae; genus Buceros; species Buceros rhinoceros. The sequence continues at coordinate 10,098 of NW_010417475.1, read as the reverse complement.
TGTGTACAAGTTTTCAAGTATGGCTGTTCCCTCACATCCTCATGTGCTTTTTATGGCACTATCAAAATTGAGAAGCTTTAGAAGGGAAGTGTATTAGGGGTCCTTCAGATTAAAATTGATTTCTTGTTCAAGGCACTCTTGGGCTCACCAATTTGGAGGCCTTGCTTCCAGAGTGGCCAGAATGCTGTAGATGCTGATGGTTAGCAAAGTGCCTGATGCTATTACTGTAGGAAGTATTGACAGCTTGCAGGATTAACACTAATATGATAGCTTAAGTGACATGGCAGCTGCTGAAAAATGAACACATAAAAATGTTATTTTACATGGAATTATTTCATGGAAGGGTGATGTCTGGAGGGACTGATTGCTGAAGTGATTGTAGCTGAGTGGCATTGTTTGGATGCTGATTTTCTGTACCGCGTACCGTTTCTTTCATCAGATTTACAGTGACATGATTATCCTGCTCTGTCATTCTGCGGTTCATACTGTTAACACTCCATTTGTACATCTCAGTGCCAGTGGGCATCTGTATTTTCTGCCTTTTATGAAAGCTATGTAGATTTGTGATAAAACAGCTCATTAGAGACTATTTCTCAATTTAAAAAACATTCTGCTACTAAAATATTTTTAGCTATTGTTCTTATTGAATTGTTGCTTAAAAGAAATACAATAATATAATCATTTACTTGCCAAATAGTTTTCAGAGGATCATACCTGCTTTCTTGATTCTTGCTGTTGCTTTGACATAGGATCAGGCCAGTACCTTCTCCTCCTTGGAGAACTCGTTGTGACTCCACATCTAAGAATGAATTTGTTATGACATTAAGAATAGCTTTCAGCTGCAGTGGTTTTTTGTGCAAAACATTACTAATCTTAGTGTAGAGTAGTAAAAAACTTCTGGTAAATGGTCAACGTGTTGGAAGATATTTTTATGGAAACATTTTTGCGCAGTGCGTTCTTTGTAATGAAGTCATGCTTGGAAGAAAAGAGCTCAAATGAAAAAAATAAACACCCAAACCTTGTCAAAATGGAATATTTAAGTTTTCTGATTTAAAAGTATTTCCTTTTATGTAAACAAAATATAAGCTGGAGAATGAAGTGTCAGTTGAAACATTCCTTATTACATTAGTTAAGCAAAACACTTTGTGCCAAACCTGTTTAAAAAAGAAACTTCACAAGAATATTTGAAAATGTGCGTATTTTGTTCCCGTTGGGAATGAGCGTATGCTTTGAAATCTGTACAGGAATCCCAAAGTAGAAATGGCATTTTTTCCCCCATTTACTAGAGTTCGAATAGTTGCAATACTGAACTCAGACTGTAGATTCAAAGCCTCACCTGGAGTCAGCTGTATTTTTTGAGATACTTTGTGTACTAGTGCCAAGCAGCTGAGTTTTATTTACCTCTCAGTGCTTCTACCATGGCAGACTACAGTAATAACTAAGATAAGCAACATCAGGAAATGTGGCACAGATGAACTGGCTCAGGGCTTTTCCAGCGTGGCTCAAATATTTTCCAGTTAAATGCTGCAGACATATTGTTATCTTATGACCCAGGGTTGCAGGGGAAAAGTGCTGGCAAATTTCAGTGGTACCATCTCGGTCACTGTTTCAGCTGGCAAACTCAGCAAGGAGGCCAGACTCCAAGGAGTGGAAACCTGAACCAGAGTGCGTAGTTCAAGACTGGTTTTAAAGAGGTACCGCTGTGCCTGTTCAGGAATGCGTTCTATCACAGTGAGCACTGAGCCATGGGAGCCACCTGAGCTTCAGGAATGCAAGATGGGAGCTTCTTGGAACCTTACTTTTTCTCCAACTCAGTAAGAAGCGCACTTTCTAAGGGAAATAGGAGGGGGGAAATAAAAGGAGAGGAGGAATGGAGAAATGAAGCAATCCTTAGCCCTTTTTGTAGGCTTTTCTTTCCTAGCCCCACTCCATCCCTTCCTTAGATTCCAATTCACTTTATATCATTTTCACTTCCATGTCTAAAGGGGATGACCTACATTCTTCTAATCAGCACCTGGAATTTTACTTTAAGGACCTGGATGTCTCATTCAAGCTTTGTAGTTCCTCTGAATTCCAAAAACTGACCTCAAGTTTCTACTAGCAGTTGTTTAGTCATATGGATTCCTTAGTACATGTAATGTACAGGTACGTACACAACCACAGCCTTTGCACAAAGTTGAATTCATTCTAGAATCTGGACTGGAATAACCCCAAGAGCTCGTCATGCAGTCTGTCTTTTCTCCTAAGCCGGGATCAGCAGTACAGGTCATTCGTGACTGATTTTTTTTGTCTACAATGTTCTTTCACCTAGATAATTCAGATGCACAACAAATTCCAGTGTTAATGCTAGTATTTAACTTCCCTGCTGAAGTACATTACTGCTTTTTCTTCTTACCATCATCATGGGGGAAAAGTAATTTCCTTAGTAGCAGCCCTTATTTGTCTCCGAAACCTCTTCTGTGAGATGAACACAACCCCAGTTTCTTCAGTTTTCCCTAATGGGACTTGCTCGCTTTAACGTTATGTTGTCTCTGGTTGTCTTCCTCTGGGCCTATCTCCATTTAGTCTACAACTTCTCATCTGGAAAGATTACTTTGAATGCTATTCTTATCCTTGAGAATATTCATAATCTTTCCCACCTTGTGATAGATTTACAGGCGTAGTATCTCCTGTTCTTCAGGTCAGCAGTGAAAGTACTGACTGTTTCTAATGCGGGATGGAACTGTGCAGAGCCCTATCTGACAACTCTCCAGTCTGCCACTGGATCACTATTAGTTGATCTCTAGGGTGGATTTCTACCCATTTTTGAGTGCACGCTCTAATGGATATTTTTTTCTATGTCACCGATGAGAATGCCGTAAGAGATGAAGTGCCTTACCAAAGTCGAGACTTAAGACATCCACTGCCTTTCCTCTCCCCACAGGACTGATTATCCTGTGGCAGGAGGATGTTAGCCCTGTGAAAAGCAATTATACCAAATTCCTATTACCATTGCACCGTTACCTTCCTGTGCTTGTCTGTTGCCTTACCTCTTAAGCAGTAAAGCAAGGTGTACTGGTCTGTCCTGTTCAATACCATGGCTGTATGTGCTCACCCCTTCTCCTTTATCACGAATTTAGACTTCGATGGCGTAGTTTCTAATGTTCCATGAACTTTTTTTTTAATGATGTTTGCATTTGAAGACAAGTACAATTCAGCAGTGACACTAGCCATCATGAGTAATTTCATGGAAAAATGGGGACTGGAAATCATTAAATGGGTACAGTGATATAGCCAAAAAGTCTGTCAGGAAATTTCCCAAAGTGGAAATGAACATTAGGTGGGCAACATTAGCTGTGTAATAGGGAGGCAGTGAATGGAAACTAATGGTATGGAGTGACAGCATAACTTGTAGAGCAAGGGAAGTAAAAATACGTGTAAAATGTGTGTGTAAAACTGGTGGTGTTCAGAGTAGCATAGCTGGAGTTTGCTTTTCTGCCTGCTAGCATCAAATCCTAGTTCAGCATCCACGGAACCTCACTGAGATGCTTCAGCATGGGCCCTGTATCTTTGGCCCTTAAATTGCTACTTTGATCCTTAACCTGAGAACACTTCAGATGCCCTCTGTCCTATAAACCAGATGTTGTACGTTAGGGAGCACAAGCAGAGCAATAAAGAGAGACTGCTTCTAGAAACAGGGAGGAGGGAAGAAAGAGAAAGGAGGATGTCTCCTCACCTGCTGCATACAGTGACACCAAGTCATCTGAAAAAGCTTCTTCACTTGATGTTCCTTCCCCCTGCAAGCCAGGCCCACCCTTGTATTGCAGCACTCTGGTGGTTTCAGGTGATTGTTGCTCCAATGAGGTGTTTCATGCCTGGAATTATTTCTTTGATGGAAGAAATAGAGAGCAGGACCAGGAACAGATGGCTGATAACGACATCTTAATTCTAGAGAGAATGAAAGTGGTATTTCATTATGGGGTGGTATATTTAAATTGCCTTCAGGTGTTAGTTTAAGAGAGTAGAGGAAAAAAGAAAAGTTAAAAAGATTTTTAAGATTTAGTAAGAGGATAGAGTGGTACAAATCAGACCTAGTAATAATGCCCTACAAACCTGTCAGATTGTAGTAATGTGACAAGCGCTAGCTAAAGGGAATCATTGCCCCATGTATGGTGATGGACTTGTTTCACTTTGATGAATCAACTGGTTTGAATTATTAGAAAAATGAAATGTTTGCCCTGGTTCAGAATTTCCAAATGCCCCTTCAGGATGAAAGGACATGCATTATGTCTTTTTAATAATTTGAGAATCTATTTTATGCTATGCAAAATGTTCTCTCTTTAAAGCACTAACATAAATTTTAAAACAAATTCATAGTGCAACTGAGTTTGGTGACTAATAAGCTTCATTTAAATAATTTCTTTCCTCTTCCTAAACTTTCCTTCAAACTGGACTTCTTTTAATAAACACGTAATCCTAAAGGTTTATTATTACACTTTCGGTAGGCAGTGTAATAGGCTTATAGAAACGTCGACATAAATTAGGATTAATCAGGCTAATTCTTCTGTGAATTTATGGTATTTGTGTGCAAGAGATTGGGAAAGCATCAATTGAAAGTCCTGCGTCATACAGAAAGCCACATACTGACATCTTTCTTTCTATGAAAGATGGAATTGCGGTGCTGTTATTTTTGTTCTATATGTAATCTAAATCGTGTCAAAGACAAAGAGATCCAGACACAAACACTTTCAATCGGTTTGTATGCATTTGAGGAAAAGCTCTCATAGATTTCTTAAAAACACACAAATTAATATTGCTTACTTTTCAGCAGGGGTAAATTAGGGTCTTGGAGACCTTCTTAGAATAGTCTGGAGTTAAATAATATTGCATGTTTTTCATTTTACTATGATGAATGCAAAGCTATTAAACAACCTTTTAAAGAGTTGGTGTAATTATCTGTAAACAGTAATGTTACAAAAAAAGGTCAAGTTGTCCTGCCATTAGAAGTTTATGGATATAAACTGGATTTATGTGCCCATAAAATGGGCACCGACTAACTAGATTAATTCTACACAACTAAACCAACTGTAGTAATATTTAGAAACAATAAAATGATACCAATTAAAGCAATTTTATTTTTTGTGTCATATTGATTAATGGTGCACTAAAATTAACCAAAGACCTTAAAATCAGAATGGTTGCAGGAAGGCATCCACATCTCGGCATTATTACCAACAAGAAGGAGCAGTTAAGGGAGATGGCCCTGCAATAGTATGAATATTTAATTAATAATTAGTCATGTAATTTCTCCTCAGGAATTATTATCCCTCAAACTGGTTTGTGAATTTAATTATTAGCAGCCTTTTTGTTTCCATGTCCCCTCATTACTGTCAGGATTGATGTAACATAAACTTCATTAAAAATTAAAGCAAGAGTCTTAATTACAGGCTACCCTGACTGAAGTCAGAATTAGCCAAGTCAGTGATGTGCAAATGAGTGCATTATTTAAGAAACATGCTGGAAGTAGTTATGCTAATGTGGAAGGTTCACAGTAGCAGACCTTTTCACTTGCAGTTGCATATTCATTAAATGCACTATGCAAATTTAATGTAGCAGCCTTAGTAATGCGTTGTTAATTTATTCAGATTTATTGAGTAGGACTTAAAAAAAAAGTACAAATTTAATTACTCTATCTGCTAGAATGATATTAGGAGAGATGGTGGAGGTTTAAAATGTGTTGATCTGGATTACCGCAGTTTGATGGAGGATGTAGTATCAAAGGACACAATTTTGATAACTAGGCTTGAAAGAATATTTGATTTACTTATGGAATGATCTAAGAAATCACTAAAATTGCACATGCTACTTCCCAATAGGAAAGTAAAAAAAAAAAAAAGTCTCAGTTGTATTAACTTAAGAGCTAAAGCAGTGCTGAGTCCACAGTCTAATGGATGTAATGATCCTACTGAGACCAGTAAAGGTTACGTATGGAGATCTATGAGAGGCAAACTGTCTTTGTGGAAAGTTCACTGGCTGTTACGTTTCTTTGCGATGCTGCTGATCATCGAGTTTAACAACAGGAATCCTGTCACTTTGTGACTTGACTGGGAGCACAAGGTAATTTGTTAGCAGTGGCTGATGTGAAGTTCAAATTTCTGTTTTTCTTTTTACTTTACAGTTTGCAAAAGAAGCAATAAAAACACGGTAAATTTACCATTGTGGAGTAATTCTTAACGGGCATATTTTTTTCATCCCTATGAAGGCTATACATATGGGGAGAAAACTGATGTGATTGCATTGTGGTATTCACTTTGAAACCTATTCAAAATAATTTGGACTGTAGTGGAGAGACTCATGCTAGCAAGTGTAACGTTGCCGTCACAAGGAATAGAGGAGCTGAGCTGGAACAATTCATTTCCAAATGACTTTGTTTTTTCCCCTTGGAACAGTTCCCATCTCTTTATGTCCCACCTGATGTGTGATTTCAGAAAACTGCTGCAAGTGTGTCTTGTGCTTTTTCAGTGATCAGCTTCATAGCTGGGTATCCACAAAAGTTCAGACTATCTGTAGGCATTTGTAAGGGCTAAAGCCTGGACCGCTTAGCTGGGCACTAGGAACATAAAGGACCCCCTCTTTCCTGGTGTGATGAATCCTTGCACGTTCTGTTCTGTGTAGGATTGTGTGAGTTGCTCACTACTGGCTTGTCTAAGTATCACCGTGCTGTACATTAGGCTAACAGCTGGATAATTGTTAAGTGACTTCTGTTTCCTTGACAAGGTATGACCCAGCCTCCCCTGTAAGAAAACAGCACACAGCCCAAGCGTTTATATCATTTTAAAAACTTATCAGAGTTTCTCTGGACACAAGTACCTGAGCCTTTAGGTCTTCAGTTAGTCTGTAGTAGGCACAGGAAATTCTGCATATATGAAGCCTCTGGTAAAGCTGACCTGAGAAGTTCTTGTTCTCCTCCTCTTGCCTTTTGTTCCCGCCATGGTGAGGCTTCTATCTCCTCTGTCTTCTGGACCATGTTGCAGAAATTAAGTTGAATGTTCACTTTTCTTTTAAATCACTTAAAATTAACTGTTGTTTAAAATAGTAACAATAAAAATAGTTTTTTATTGTATAGCTGCAGCTTACAAGTGGTGGAATGGACAAAACTGCGTCCATAATTTGATGTTCATTCTTAAGTCTGCATGGATGTATCTCACAAAAGCAAGAAACCATTCCAATCCCCAACACCTTCCTCATCTTCACATCTTACCTGTTTTTTACAGGTATAGGTATTTCTGCAGACAAGGCTAGGGACTGTCTTTTGGGAGTGAGGAAGTTACTTTCAGTCAAACCTTCTTGTGATCCAGCTAATGAATGCTGCTGTGCTGCGATATTAGCTGGCAACACAGGTTTAACATTGAGATCACTGGATAAGGGAGACAAGGGGCTCCTCTTTCTGTCACACTGCCACCTTCAGTGTGTGCTGTAGTGCAGTTTAAGAGCATAGTGGCCACTGGCGTAAGGGATGGAAACAAGTGGTTAGAGGCAGAAAGTCAGCAGGGTCCTTTTGTGGTGACTATCCTGTCAATCATAGAAGTGAACCTACAGCTTCTGTGCCCTTCTCTTAGGCTCCTTTCACTGCTAAATATTGTAACTCAGACTCTAAGTTTTTAAAGGCATGCTGGGATCCATCCCGTTTTTGCCAAGTGGCTTAAGGAATCTGGAGAAATCTGTCAGTCTCTTTCCCCCTGCTTTCCTCATAGACAACTGGATGGGTAAAAAGCTGACTTTCTAACCTGTCAGTCTTCGTTTTCCCTTCATGAGGCAAGATCCTTTCAGATAAACTCTCTTGCTCCAGAAAGTAGCTATCTTAGGACCGCTACAGGAGAGGGATGTATACACAAGTATTTGCCTCCTCTGATGTCAGGCATCTCACTTTGAACATCTAAGAAAGAATCTGTCTAGCATTGCAGGAATGTTCATCTCGTAGATCTTTGAATTGTTGACTGTATGTATGAACAATACAGCTCAGGCTTGCATAAAGTGTTCTAAAATTTACCTGTTTGCCCAAACAAGGATCTACGCGGTATCCTACGCGTTACAGGAGTGCTGTCTGAAAGGCGTACGTGGTGTTATAAAGCCTTTCAGGGTGTCGCCTCTCTATGTCAGAAAAAGCAAGAGGTGTGGGTGCGCTGGAAGGCGATTTCCTGCTCCATGCAGATTCTCATTTCACACACACTTTACTGGAAATGCCTGTCTTAATAAATTCACATTCACTCTTCTTTTACCTGCTTATCCAATCATCAGAAAAATTCTGTTAAAAGCACAGGTCGGATTATTCAAAATAGTTTGATTGCAGCGAAGTCTTAGAGCTGTGCCTTCATCGTGTGGGTGGTGAGATTAAATGATATGCAGTGTATGCTCAGAATAGTTGAATGATTAGGCACTTATATCTGTGTAATTAAACAATGAGCTTCAACCTCTGTTTAATTAGGGACCAGCTCATTTCAGTTGTGATCGCATGCTGGGAGTTATAACACTTTTGTGATTCAAATCCAAGGATAGAAGGAAAATAGGTTGGTCCTTTCAATCCTTAATAGCCAGTGGTGCACAGCACAAGGCAAATAAATGATTTGCAGGTGGGCAGTGTAAGAATTTGGGCATTACCAGGGAAAAGTTATGTTTAAAATTTGGGTCAATGCAAAGAATGTGAAACTGTATGTGTTGGGTGACGGGGGAAGTGAAGGCTCACAAATATTGTTCATCAGCTAGCAGTACACATATTCTAGCTTTGCCCCTTGGAAGGTCTTATTGCCTTGGCTTTGTCTCTTAAGTACTTTGCCCACATTGCTAAAGGCTGAGGACCTTGCACTCTTCGATGTAATCCTCAGAAAACTAAGCCTGCTCTAAAAAAAGAAGGAAAAGGCAGAGCAGAGACACAGGGGCTGGAGCTTAGATTTTTGAGAATCTTGCTGTATCCGACTTAGAATTCACAATTTTGGGACTGATTCACAATTTGGGACTGATCTGGTTTCCTGTGCTCTGAGGCTGCCTGCCAGCTAGGGGACTTTTCTTTGTCTTTATTACGAATTTGAGGCACACAGACCTTGTAGTGGAAGGAAACGCAAACCACTATTAACTAAAAGGGAAAGAAGCAGCTGATAAGGAGAGTGCTGCATAATGCTCATTCGGTTCTGAACTGTGAAAAGTAAATAAGAAATTAGTAAGGAAATGTGGGAAACATAGGAGGTTTTATAAATCTGCTGAAGGGGATTCAGGAAAGCACTTCTCATGATCAGACTTACAGATCTAAGTACTCAATCCAGGCTAGTTGGGAATTCCAGCTTCCGTGTGACTTGTTACCTTGGCTGTCCCTAAGAAAAAAGTGCAAAAAGACAACATTGCAGAGAGTGAACGTGCCCATTTCCACACTAATGGGCATGAGCCCATACTGCGGTACTTGGGGAAACTGGATTAACTTTCAAACAAACATGGAATTTGTTCATCTTGTATTTATCTTACACATCTTTGAAGCCCTGAAGAAACCACAAACCTTTCATCCTCTCCACGTACAATATGAGTTACAGCAGAATTACACTGTTCTTAAGATTTATTCTATGCCATTACTGGTGAGACTGGAGAAACCTCTAAGCAAGGCAAGTAAGTCCCAACCTGGACAATCCAGGTTTCCAGGGGCTGTTGGGTTTCTCAGCTGAAGTACAAGGCAGATAGATGGCTAAAAGTCTGCGCCTGCCTGACAGCAGCTGCAATATACCTTGTGCAAAGCCAGGCTATTCCCTGTGCTGACAGGCTTTGAGTCTTGTGGCAGTGATTGGTACTTCTGCCCTGAAGACAAGGCAGAATGTTGGTGGATGTTGGAGGGACATAAGCCTTGTCACAAATGTGACAAGGTTTAGGTTTACTATAGTGACACTCCTAAGTTTAGATTAAATAATATTCCTCCTATCCAGTTTTGACTCCATATACTTTCAACATGTTTATTGTCAATTCTCAAATTCCAGCAAAAAGAAGTAGGAATTTAGTTTACAAAAATATCTAATTATATAATACATAGATTTTTCACAACCGTTTCTCTTAGCGTTCTCCTGCAGAAACTGGCTGCCTGTG
>NW_010417474.1:1090-1454 GCF_000710305.1 Buceros rhinoceros silvestris | reverse complement strand
GGTGGGGATCTGTAGACGAGCTGGCATCGGCCAGGCCACATCCTGCACACGACAGGGCCTGGGCGCTGTCTTGTGGTGTCTGTCACAGAGAGTGGCTCTGAATTCAGCACAGGAAAAGCGACAAATCCACAGAGTTTCACGTCACTCCTCAAACCACCATTTTAATCCCGTTTGGGGCTGATGCCGGGTTGGTTTTGCTGGTTTTGGACCCGCCTGGCAGAGGCGCTCTCTGGCTGGTCGCTCACCCCCAGAGTCACCTCAGGGTGAGGCTGGCTTGGTGCCCCTTCACCGGAGCGACAGCAGCGCCATCCCTCTGCCCCTGAACCGCGCCTGGCAGCCAGGGGGGCCCCTGCCCGCGGGGAGC
>NW_010417474.1:0-929 GCF_000710305.1 Buceros rhinoceros silvestris | reverse complement strand
TTCCCCCCTCAGGGGGGAGGAGGTGGGAAGGTGGTTTCTGCCTGCTCTGACCTGGGTCCGGGCTGTGCTGAGGTGGGTGTTCAACAGCCAGAGAGGGAACAGCCGGGCTCGGGACAGCCGTGGGGCCACGGGAGTGTTCCTCGCGGGCACTTGTTGAGCCTCAGCTCTTCACCTGCTCTTCCAGAGGGGTTTTGTCCCTGTCCAGGGTGGCAGCCACAACCTCCCGGGTGTGCTGGCAGGGTTTGGCATCCCCAGTATGGGAGGTGCAAGGTTGCAGGAACAGAGTGTGGGGCCAACTGGCGGGTGTGTTGGTCCCTCGGGATGTGCTGTGGGAGCAGCCTGGGGCCTCCCCTTCTCCGCAGAGCCCTCACCCTGCTTCTTGCTTTTCCTCCTCACGCTTGGCAGGGCCCTGTCCTGCCTTGCGGGGGTGTGGGGGCTTTTGCAGCGTTACAAACCCAGCCGTGAGGGCAGGGTGCTGCCTCTGGGACCACAGTGGGTGGACAGGGGTGGACCGCCTGCTGTCCTGACGCAGGGACAGGATCGCTTCGGGGTGTCACGGCCGTGGCAGTTGGCAGCTGGGGAGCTGGGGCAGACGCTGTGCCTTGAGCTTCACGACAGGGTAGAGAGGGAAAGGCTGTCAGAGCCACACGCTCCTCTCCTACCCCACTAGGAGACCAGGTTCTTTACACTCACCTCTCGGAAGGGGCAACCCGTGGACCCTGGGGGAGCCCTGCCGCAGCCCAGCTGGGGGTTCTGCAGCGGAGGGGCAGCTCTGCTGCCCTTTGACTCGTGCCTGCTGCTCTCCCCCAGCCCCCATCCAGGGGGGTGTGTGTCCATCCCTGTGACCGCACACCCACGAAGGACAGGGGGAGAGACGCACAGCGGCTGCGCAGGCGCAGCAGCGCTTCCTCTACTTGGCCGGGGTCCCT
>NW_010417473.1:1605-2450 GCF_000710305.1 Buceros rhinoceros silvestris | reverse complement strand
GGAGTCTTCTCCAGGCTGCATACCCCCATCTCTCCCCCCTCTCCCCCCAGCAGAGGGGTTCCAGCCCTCGGATTGCTTTTGTGGCCTCCTCTGGACCCAGTCCAACACCTTCCTGCACCCCTCCAGGCAGCCCGTTTTGGGGAGGATGTGGGATTTGAGCTCTCTGCTGCTTTTTGCAAATATAAATGCTGCTGTGGGCGGTGTAAGGGCACCGGCTCAAAAGTCACCCTTTCCAGAGGGAACCAGGCAGCAGTTGTAGCAGAGCCATGAGTGCCCACAGCAGCTCTGCGCCCCAGAGACTAACAGAGAGCCCCTGCCTCTCTCACTTGGGCTTTTCCCTAAAACAGAGCCACCTCTGCTCACCCCAGGTGGGACTCGAACCCACAATCCCTGACTTAGAAGGCCAGTGCCTTATCCATTAGGCCACTGGGGCCCCAAGAGATGGTGAAAAAAGTGCAATTTCCGTGTGAAACACCCCAGGTTACACAAACATCCGTTCTGTTTAAACAGGGTCCATTAACGAGCGACTTGGAGCCCATAAGACGAAGCCTGAGGTTCTTCTGGGGTTGCACCTCAAGGGTCAGAAGCCTCCTGTACTTAAAGGGTGGTTTCTGGCTTTTAGCACCAACAGAGAGCAACTGCCTCCAGCCAACCCCCTGCCATGGCTTTAGGTTAAGTTAACACAATGACACGCGGTTTTTTGGTTAGGAAAAAGTCAACTGAAATAGAAGGAAATGCTTGAAATGGTGAATACTCTATTTGCTACTTAAGATACGTAGTTAGGACTGCTTTTACTCCTCCGTTCCTCCAAAATCTGTGCTGCTGTTGTGTTACGCAGGAGAGGG
>NW_010417473.1:0-1548 GCF_000710305.1 Buceros rhinoceros silvestris | reverse complement strand
TGTGCTGGTGTTGTGGTCAGCAGGAGAGGTTGTTCTCGTAGAGCACAGGGCACGAAGAATTGAAAAAACAACTGACAAAAATCTCAGTTTTCAGTTTCTCTCAAACAAGAGCAACAATTTTTCTGCAAGATGACTGCCAGGTTGTCACAGCGTACCATTAGGTTCAAAAGGAAATGTTAAATATTTTTATTTACACTTTTAGACCACTTTAATTGAATATAGCTTGTGAGTTTACAGTCATCTACAGCTGCCACTGCCACGTTATGCCAAGGGCTTCGATGCCTGCTGTTCTCAGTCAAACTCTGCCTTCCTGGTCTGCTTGATAGCTGAGTGTATCTTCTTCTGTCGTAGTCGTTCGCGGTTCATTTTTTCCACCCTAAAACAAAATGAAAAGATCCTTTAGCGTCCAAAGAAAACGTTCAACTTTGAGCACAGTCACAGTGCAGTGCAGCTTTGATGAGCCACAAACATCCACAGACAGAAAAGACCATCCCTGCCCTTGGGCTGCTCCCCAGGAAAGCAGCTAAGATCTACCAGAAAAAAGGGAATCCCAGTGAGCACGCAGAAGACTGTTTGAAGGAATTGCAAATTAAATCCTGTACCACGTTAATCAGAATCCATCTCAAATAAAGGCCACTTCAGCAAAGATACCTCTCTATCAATTTCTGTGTCGTCTCCTTTGACACCACCTTGGGCGTCTCGGTAGCCTCCGTGACCATGGTTCTGATTTTCTCTAAACAAATGGCCAGATTCCTCATTTGGTAGCGGCTCTCTTCGGAATTCACTATCAGCTCACCAGCCCGGTTTATCTTATTCCTGTGCTGAAGAGGGGAGAACGTGACGAGATCACTGAAACCGCATTAGACTTGTCACTCTCTGTCAGACGGACATTTACACAGCGCCTGGGAGTTGGGGGGTAGTTACCATCGATGCCATTTTCTGTCTCACAGCCTCTGGAATCCAGTCTGCTGAGGCCAGGTGGAACCGAACTTCTGCCTTGCTGTTCACTGGGAGAAGAAACAGCATCTTTTTTTCAGTGTCACAGTTTGCCTTCCTGTGATCCTAGTAAGAGCGTTTCTAGGAGAGTCCAGTATGTTACCACTGGTCTGGAGCACTACAGCGGCTTGGCAGCTGTGTCCACACGTAGTGTAATGATACAGGGCAGCACCTGAACCTTGAGCTCTCTGTGTTTTACCACAAAGTACAGAGAAACCGCCAAAGACTTATTTTTTTCCTTCAAAGCAGCAGAACCTCCTCCTCACCTTTATTAACGTGCTGCCCGCCCGGGCCGCTGCTCCGGCAGTAGGACACGGTCAGGCGATCTGGAAGAGAAGCGCAGCAGCCTGCTGACCGGCAGACACGGTCCCTGCGGCTGCGGCAGCAAGGAACAGGGACGAGCCAGGCTGCAGCGCGCCGGCCTGAGGGACGCCTGGGACTCGGCAGTGCTTTCACGCCGGGTTTTGCTCTGTGCGCCGGGCGCGGCCTCCGTAGTCCGGATCCTAACCCACCGCCGGGCGCTTAACCGGGGACAGGCCCGGGTCTGCTTCG
>NW_010417472.1:858-1286 GCF_000710305.1 Buceros rhinoceros silvestris | reverse complement strand
GGACGGGCCCCTGCTTTGCCTTTCTCTCGTTGTCTTATGGCTCGTACCCGGTGTAGCGGGTGGAGGTTTCTCGATGATCCAAAGGAAAAATTCCCGTCCCTCAAAAGACCACCTCCTTTTTTTTTTTTAATTTTTTGTATTATTTCCCTGATGTATGAGCCATTAAGGACAGCCTAATTAACAGTTTCTTAATGAAGGCTGTGCATTCTTTCCTCCCCATCCTTCCTCGATTTGAAGACCCTCCCCCTCGCGAAACTCTGTCCGTGTACCTGCCGGCGGCTGGCAGTGGCAGCGGCGTCCCGCAGATGCCGGGAGACGGGGCAGCACGCCGACCTTTCCGCTTCCCAGCTGTTTTAGGGCAAAACGCAGCGTCGGAAAAACCGCACGGAGCAAGAGGAGCCGCCCGCTGCGCAAAGCAAAACGAACCC
>NW_010417472.1:0-697 GCF_000710305.1 Buceros rhinoceros silvestris | reverse complement strand
GCTCAGACACTTGCCCCATCGCCACCCCCGGCTCGGAGGGTCCTCTCCCGCGCAGAGAGCTCGGTGGGTCGTTTCCCCTCTCCCGCCCCCGTGCCCGTCGCGCCAGTCTGAGCTCAGGAGGGTGCGTCGAAGCGCCTACAGTGGGTGCCTCCCCGCAGCAAAAAGCTCCCAGACGTTTCCGAGGGGAGAGGGAACACGGGATTTTGCTTTGCGCCTTTGCTTTATGGTGGTGGTTTTCTTCGTCGTTGTTAAAAGGGGAGGTGGGGGGAAGAGAATTCGCTTTCTAGAAATACGATTTCGAAAGTTCAGCTGTCGGAAACGAGCTGGCCCGCTTTCCCCCCGGAGAAGAAATGGGGTGCTAATTCTGCGAGCCGCGGGGAAATAGAGCTGCGCTCAAGATCAACTTATTCATGATAACCAGAAGAAAGACAGTTAATTTAAGAAATTTAGCTCATCTTGCTGCATGGGAGATTCTACTCCGAGGGAAGTGATTTGCTAACAGAAGTCCTGGTTTGATTAAGAAAAAGCCTCACTTTTCCCCATTGATTTTGATTTGATGTGTCACAGGCTGTGACCTTCTGCTGGACCTTCTGAGGGTTGCTTAGCATCAAGACACTGATTGGAGTATTTCAACTCAGTGATCTAATTGAGTGTTCATGTCATAACATATCAAATATTGTCTAGTCTCCCATAATGA
>NW_010417471.1:8936-9842 GCF_000710305.1 Buceros rhinoceros silvestris | reverse complement strand
GCGCCAGACCCCTCCGCACCGGACAGCCCGTGAGCAGTCCATGTCTGGAGCTGGCAGCAAAATGCGCGGTGTCAACCCTTGAATGCCGTCCCGGGCAGGGCTCGCTCGGGCATGGACACCGTCCTCCTGCAGCCCGTGCAGCTCGGGCTCCAAACGCCCCTGCTCGCCGGGGCCTGGTTCTGTGCTGGCTGCAAGAGCACAGCTAATAATTATTGAAGCCTATCTCCCACCATAGAAATAAAATATGGCATGGAATCACAGCACAGCTACTCCATTGAGAGCGCTGCGCAACCGAGTAATACCAATAACTCAAAACAGATGAGCCAAAGGCTCGAGCACTATAGACTCAGTATCCCGATCTGCCCTGACCCCTGGAACCCGCTGAAAGTTACCTTGAGACTCGCCAGAGCTCTCTGTAACTTCTGTGAGGGTTATTTATTGCAAAGTCATAAATATTCGTTATGGATTTTCTCCATCAATCTACAAAATGAATTAAGTTAGAAGAAGTTTACGCTCTTGGAATTTGGGCATGTGTTTCTCAGGCAGGGGAGAAAAAGTAGGATCTCCATTGTGCAGAGACGGGCTGCTGCAGAGCTGCGGGCTCTGCTGCCCGCGTTAATTAATTCCCTTCTGCAACCAGTTTGAAATGCACGGTACAGTTGAGCAGGCGGGGAGGGAGGGAAGAGGCTCTTCTTTAATTGTCTCTTAAAATCTTCCATAAAATTATTTATGGGGGAAGGGAAAGTCCATTTTCCTCTCCTCCCGCCTGGATGCCCTGCCAGCCCATTAAAACCCCAAATTCGGGGCAGTTGTGCCCCAGGAAATCAACCTCACGCCAATGTCTCCCAGTCTCCGTCAGAAGCGGCACCAGCTGGTGCACGGGGGATGGAGGGAGAGTGCCCAGCC
>NW_010417471.1:8383-8831 GCF_000710305.1 Buceros rhinoceros silvestris | reverse complement strand
GGGAGAGTGCCCAGCCGCTTCCCACCCCATGGCGCAGCTGCCTCAGGGCAAAGCCACCCCTTAAAGAGAGGACAGAGGACGGGGAGCAGGGCTGGTCCTGCCCTGCCGGCACCTTTCTGGTGAGTCGAGGAGGTTTTGCTCAGGAAAGCCGTGAAGCAAGACCGTAACTGCAAGGCTGCTCCACAGTTCCCCAGTGCGGCGGGACTTAGGTGCTGGTGGACGTTGTACCCGGGTGGCTGAGGAGGATCACGGTGGGAAGCAGGGCAGGTCCTGAGGCTCTGCCAGGGGAGGTTGGGTCAGCAGGGTGGGAGGAGAGTGGGGGTGCAGGGGGTGACTGGGTGCTTCTTTGTCCTCAGAGAGCAGCTGAGAGCGTCGCGCGGCTCCTCCATGTCCACAGCTGCAGCATCCTCCGGCCCAGCTTCGAGCGGCCCACAGGACCTGCCCTGGT
>NW_010417471.1:3849-8290 GCF_000710305.1 Buceros rhinoceros silvestris | reverse complement strand
CCGGCCCAGCTTCGAGCGGCACACAGGACCTGCCCTGGTCTGTGGTGCCTGGGGTTTCTGCACTGCCCTCCCTGCAGCCCTTGAGGTTCTGGGTTTCCAGAAAACAGCAGCTTACCACGTACCGGTGCTGCTTGTTCATGTGCTAATGTGAAGTGAAACACGTTTTTTTTGGTCCCAGGACTCAGGGGCTGCGTTTCTTCTTTGCATTAGTTTTACAGGAACCCCAGAAAATCCCAGAAGACCCCACAGGATCCCACAAATCGCGCCAGCACGTAGAAGCTGTTTGCGCTTGGGGTAAGGAGCTGCTATTTTAAGAGGCTATTGCTAACAATTAAATCTGGCTGCATTTTTTTTGTTGTTGTTTTAAAATTGTTTGTAGCAGCTGTTCCTTTAACAAGCCCAGGAGAGAATCTGCCTCAGTTTTCTGTGCTGGCTTTTCCTGGTCCCCACATGGCCCAGTGTCCGGGAGCCTGGACGAGGATGGGGAATGGGTACTTTTCCTGCCAGAGGGACCTGGGCAGGGTGGAAGCTGGATAAACACAGCTTCTCCAGGCTGTGTTCCCCTGGGTCACAGCTCCCAGTGGGACAACAGTGAGGGGTTCTCCCCTGCTTGCCTTCTGGGTTGCCTTTTCCAAGCTGACCTTATGGACTCTCCTCCCCACCTCCTGCCTTCACTTTGCGGCGATTTCCCCTGCCCTTGTGTGGTTTCCACCCTCTGTGGCTGCACGAGCCCTGGCAGATGCCCGCACAGACGTGGCTGGTGCTGGGTCAGGGCGGGCTGGGCTTTCTTCGCAGCAGACTGCAGAAGCTGCCCTGTGGTTGTGCGGGAACAGGACTGGATACGGCACCTTTCCCCGCGCAGAGCTGGGTTTTCACTGTTCCGCTGCTGTTCAGAGCTGTTGTCCCTGGCTGGGAGCAGTTCCTGCACCCTCATTTTGCTTAAAAGCCCACTGTAAATGCACCATCATGCACCTCTTTTTCAACTGCTGCGGAGTGACTGCACGGGACCTGGCAGCCTGTGTGTCCCCGTGGCCATTCTCGCACGGACGGTAAGTCCTGCTCTCCCATGTCTGTCTGTCCAGCCACTCAAAAGCTCTTGAAAAGCTTTGCATGAATGAGCTGATCTAGCTTTGTTTCTGCTCCCATGGTTTGCCCTTTACCCTTTGGCCTTTGCCCAGCGCTGTGGCCAGGGGAGTGAGGGCTTGGCCACAGATCACTGCACAGCTGGCCAGATGCTCTTGCAGAAGCACAATGAGCCCTGGAGGGGGCTTTCAGCTCCTCCCGCTCCCCTGGGCACTGCTCGCTTGGTGAAACAGGACGCACACACTTCTCTCCCACTGCTCCGGCGCGGGTCCTGTGTGCGGGCTGTGCGTGGTGCTGCCCCAGTGCCTGGGCAGTCGGATGCTGCTTCCCCTCGTGTTCTTGGTGCTGCACCCCTTCCCCATCCTGCTTTTCTCCCACTGTGCTGACGCAGCAAACCCGAGGCCCTGCTGGCCCTGGCTTTCGCTCCTTGCTGGGAGCCCGTGGTGCTGGGGTGGGTCTGGCAGCTCTCAGCCGATGTGGAGGGGATGGCGCCTGTAGCCTGAGT
This sequence comes from Buceros rhinoceros silvestris, assembly GCF_000710305.1. NCBI lineage: Eukaryota > Metazoa > Chordata > Aves > Bucerotiformes > Bucerotidae > Buceros > Buceros rhinoceros. Next base: position 6,702 of record NW_010417471.1, on the reverse strand, counting down.
GCCTTCTCTTCCCCCACGCATGTCCCTAGGAGGAAACATCCTCCTCTCTCATCTCTTGGCCATTGTGCAGCTGGCTGGGACTCTGTCCCGGGCAGGAGATGCCACTTCCCCTGCTCGTAGGGGAGGAAGAGATCACCTGGGTGTGCCAAAGAGCTGTGCGGGGTTTTCCTGTAGGTGTGTGTCCAACGGCATCAGATCAGAGTGACAAGCCAGGCTACACGTGCAAACGCAGGTGTGCGCACGGCTGCTTGCCCGGGGAACGTGTGCACGCGCCTGCCTGCGGCTGGCAGACACCACGGAAAACAGGGTCTGGGGCAGATGATCCTGTGCTGGGTAACATAGTAGTGGAAAAAGTTGACAGAGGGAGCATGACACCAGGAGCTATTTGCTCAATCAATGATTTACCAGATGTGTACACTGTACTAAAGGCTTGTAAACATACTTTAATGGCCAGCTGTAAATCCAGGCAGTAGCAGTGCCAGCTTCATCTCCATCAGACCTGTTTTAGGAGCAGCAGGGTAAGGGCTCTGAATCACGTTGTTATAGGCTCTGTCAGCTCTGCAATTGTGCGTGTAAATCAAACAACCAATGTCCTTAGGTCAAAATTATTTGAGTGTCAGGGAAGGTTTTATGACCAGCAGCTTTTCCTTTTCTGGGTTCCCTGCAGTTTCTTGTCTTCCACAAACGGCATCTCCAGAACTTTGGGTTTCCATCCCAGCGCCCCAAGAGCGTGGCTGTGTTTTCACTGACTGTGTTGGAAGTCTCTTTTGTTAATCACTGAAGCAAAGCGTCATTAGTGAGAAGTGCAGAGTGTACACAAAGAGGAACTTGCCAAATTACTAATAAGCAGAAACTCCATCCATCTTAATGAGACAGGGTTAAGAAAATAGCAACCTAGAATAGACACAGCGGTGCCTTTCCGTGCTGTTTATTTATTCACGTTGGAAAGCACCTCAGAACTCCATCACTGGTGCTGCTCGGAGATTGTGGCATGGTTTCCAAACCACAGGCTGCTTGTGCTCTTGCAAATCATGAAGCATGAAAAAAATAAATAAGTGGAAGGATGGCTCAAAAAATTATTAGAGGGAAGAGAAATGTCTGGCCTGCAAACACTACAATAAAACGCTGGTTCCAGGCTCTCTTCCCTGCTGGGCAAGTCAAGACTGCACCAGGCAGCAGATGAAGGGAGCGCACGGCTCGTGGCAGGGCTAGAAATCATCCCTGTGGGTTGGGGAAGGGATGCTGCACTGCTGGGGTCCTCACCAAAGCAGCCACAGTCCCCGTGTGCGCAGCCACCACAGGACCCCGTCACGCTGGCCGGGTGGAGTGATTTATAGCTGCCCGGTGACTTGCCCAGGTTACTCTGGCAACACAGAAGGGGTTTGCACCCGCCGCGAGGTGCCTGCACACCTGTGCTGCCCAGCCACATCGTTCTGTTGTTGGGTAAGAAGTGACCGGCAGTGCGTGCTGCGCAGGCGGCTCAGCTGCTGCCGGTTTTATTGAACGCCAGTGCTCGCTGCATGTTATTCAGACAAACTTTATATACGCCACAGACCCTCTCAGCAGCCTGCACCTGGACCAGGGTGAAGCCGAGCCTCATCGAGAAGAATGTGCTGTAACGCAGCGAGTTATTACAGGATAAATATTTATAAGCCCCTGTAAATATTTGCCATCGGTTCCCTCCTGGCACTAGGGGCAGACGGTCAGCGTTTCAGCAGCGCCGAAGGCTTTGGCTGCTCTAGTTCTTTGTATGTTATCTCAGCTAGGAAACCCTTTGTGGATTGTGTTTAGGTATAGCATTTAATAGTGCTAATTTCACACTAATGGGAGACATCTCCTGGAATCGTTGTGTGCCTTGATCCTGGCCCTGCTGCAGGCTGGCTCTCGGTGTAAGCGTCCTCTGCAGCCCAGCAGTGCCAGGCACCAGTCTGGGTCAGTGGGGTAGGTCACCACAGCCGCAAAACCTCCCCGTGAGGACTCCTGTGTGGTGGGGTGAGGGAGAGTTCCTGGCTGCATCCGTGTTATTGGAACCTTGGAGCTACCCGCTGAGAAAGCCAGAAAACAAACAGCAAAACGAGCACCCTCCTGGGCAGCTGGCCCCGGCGGGGGCTGCCAGCTCTCAGCTGGTCCCGGCAGGGGTGTCTGAGCTAAAGCAAATATTCCCCTGCGGGGTCCGGGAGCTGTCCTGCTGCAGGAGGTGGCTGCATCGGAGCAGTGCGCCAGTGACAGGGTGGCACGGTGGGCTCCCCATGTGGGGACGTGGTGGGTGGGCTGCCTCCACCAGTGCCTTTTGTCCCCTCCTCGGCAGGGACATGGGCACCGAGGGGCAGCTCCAGCCCTGGCACAGAGTGGCCGTGCTGGTTTTTGTGTCACCCCGCCTGGGGCAGGGACTGTGTCCTACTGGTCTCATCTCCCCCGTCACTGCCGCCTCTGTTGGGGCTGAGACGGGACTAGCACAGCGGTGGGAAACCAGGGAAGAAATGCCAGGGCAGGCAAGGCCATGACTCCTCCATGCCCTCAAATGCAGCAGTAAAACAATGGGCCCTGGGCAACAGCCCTTGCCGGATTGTTGCGCGGGACTATCTGGGGGCTCCACTTTGCTGCTCATGCACGAAAGCCAGTCATTTGGCAAAAATCAGCTCAGTTAGCAGGCATTGTTCATAAAGAGCTCGGGGCTGAATGGGCTCAGGGCTAATATATTCTATTATCCCACGCCTGCCTGCTTCCCCGGGGCGGCGTGGAGGGAAACGCGCATTCCAGCGCAGTGGCCAGGGCAGAGCGTGCCCTGCTGGCCCCATGGCACTGCCTGGTGGGCAATACAGCCAGGGAGGCCAGGGGAAGGGGCGCGAGGGC
>NW_010417471.1:3055-3343 GCF_000710305.1 Buceros rhinoceros silvestris | reverse complement strand
GCTGGGAGGAAGCTGCGGTGGGGGCAGAGCGCGTGGTCCCGCAGGCTGCGGGGACGAACAATGGAGCCAGAAATAAGCCCAGTTAATTGGGCTGGGCTTTTCGAAGGGTAGGAGAGGACTGGGGATAGCTGACACTGTGCATGTTGCACAGCATCTCATTACTTACTCCGAATACGTTAGCCCCTGTGGGAGAGGCAGCAATAAGCGGCTGTAAAGCAAAGTTAAATGATGACATTAGAGACTATGCAGAGATTTAAGAAGCAGTAGGCTACATAATTATGGATGGAA
>NW_010417471.1:2619-2861 GCF_000710305.1 Buceros rhinoceros silvestris | reverse complement strand
CCGGTTTGGAGGGGGTCTGTTGGGAGAGCAGACCTTCTTGGGCAGCCGCTGTTTAAAAGGCTGTGTCCTGTGTATGAAGCAATTTAGTGGTCTAGACCGGAGCTGCTGGCTCTTCTCTTTGCCAGGGCTGAGTTCAGCCACTGCCTGTGCTCTGAGTGCGGATGGATTTAGAGTCCAAGGCACGTTGTCTTGTAGCTGTCCCGCTTGGATTGGGAGCGCCGATGGGGGCGGCCAGCCTCTCG
>NW_010417471.1:2007-2448 GCF_000710305.1 Buceros rhinoceros silvestris | reverse complement strand
TCAGCGACCTCTCTGCGGTGTATCAGGGCTGCAGCCAGCACAGCCACCAGTGCGGGACGCTCCAGGTACGTGGTGGCAGGCGCCTGGAGTGACCATGAGGGACCTTTGCCTTGCCCCACATGGTGCTGGCTGAGCCGGGGACACGCAGGGTCCTGGCTGTCGTTTCATCGCAGTGTTACTGCCGCTGCCTCTGGAGAGCTCCCCAGCTTTTGAACAGGAGTTTCCCAAGTCCCCACCGCTCCAGGTACGTGGTGGCAGGCGCCTGGAGTGACCATGAGGGACCTTTGCCTTGCCCCACATGGTGCTGGCTGAGCCGGGGACACGCAGGGTCCTGGCTGTCGTTTCATCGCAGTGTTACTGCCGCTGCCTCTGGAGAGCTCCCCAGCTTTTGAACAGGAGTTTCCCAAGTCCCCACCTCCCCCCGTGATGCTCCCCATGCTG
>NW_010417471.1:931-1854 GCF_000710305.1 Buceros rhinoceros silvestris | reverse complement strand
ATGTCCCAACCACCCCCCACCTGTGATGCTTCTGTCACCCTGCTCGGCCTGGAATAGAAGGGTTACAGTGCTGCTGCGTCGAACAGCCCATTGCCCTCTGACAATGGAGAGGCTCCAGGACTTTCTTACGATCTTGCAATCAAAAATGGAGAGTTACTTGCAGTTTGTCCCAAGTGCTCCATATGAGCAGGAGTCATGTTCCAGAGCAGAGACCCGTACCTGAGGATGCAGCACTTGGGTGCACATAAAGATTCTAGAGAGAGATTCAGCCCAACAGCCCTCGAGCAGAGCAGTGCCCTGTTCTGTGTTCCACAGACGCTACTGGGACACTGCAGCATTTTCTACGTTCTCAAAAGGAGATGTGTCAGTGTTTCTAAACCCATTTTTGGTAAAAGCAAATTCTAGGCTGCCAGAACTTCCCAAGGGATGAGAAGTCCATTTTGCAGCTGATTCTTGGTGCAAACCGTGATTCACAGTTTGCTACCACTTCCTGAGCCCAAGCAGCAGGAGAGGACCTGCTCCATCCAACCACCTCTTTCACTCAGGTCCTGGCACCTTATGGAGAAGATTTCGCTTGTTTACTGCCAAATTCTCCACTTCATTAGTGGTGCTAACTGGCTTCTCTCTTCTGCTGGCCCTCGGGTGAAGGTGGCTCTTTCGGCTTCCCGGCTGCAGAGCCTCCTCCGTTTCCCCCTCAATGAGGTGTAGTTCCTGTATTAAACAGCACAAGCTGCTGAAGCAAAAGGCGGCAGCAGTAACGGGAGCTTTGTACAAGTCCAGAGGAGGGAGCTCAGGCGAGCTCTGCTGTGGTGGGGCTGATGACTGCAGAGCTGCTCGATGCCCAGATCTTGTGCACATGGGGACTGAGGCAGCTCCTGCCTGGCTTGCACCGAGGGGCCCCGCTCTGCCCATGCCCCATGGCT
>NW_010417471.1:475-796 GCF_000710305.1 Buceros rhinoceros silvestris | reverse complement strand
CCGGCCCCGCGGGCGCACCCGGCGAGCCCCCCCGCCACTGTCCCCAACGTGCCCAGCTCCCAGCTTTGGAGGGCAGCAAGTCCTTGCAGGCCTGGGGAGCGCAGCAGCCTGCGCCTGCCCGCTGCGGTGAACAGGGCTGGATCACAATCCTGTCCCCTCTTCCCAGCAGAGCCAAGCTGTGCCGTGCCAAGCATCTCCCGCTTGTCTCTAAGCAGGATGCACAGCCGTGGCTGCTAGTTGTCAGGCGTGCTGTGGGCCAGCTCCCGCTCCGCTCCGAGGAGCTGCTGGGAGCAGTCTCTGCCTGGCGCAGTCCCTGCTGGA
>NW_010417471.1:0-218 GCF_000710305.1 Buceros rhinoceros silvestris | reverse complement strand
GCACGTCTCCTGCCGCCCTGGCCGGACTGGAGCCAGGTTTCCAGGCGCAATACCTCTTTAAGAAACAGACCAACTCTTTCTCTCTCCCGGTTGGGTTTTTTTTTTTTTCAAATACCATAGTTTTTGTTGGAATTTGTCCCCAGGGAAATGAGGTCTGCACGGTCCAGTCCAGGTTCTCAGAAACATCTGCAACCTTGGAAAAGCTGCTCGGGAGTGCC
>NW_010417470.1:0-524 GCF_000710305.1 Buceros rhinoceros silvestris | reverse complement strand
CCTGACATCATAACTCATTTGCTTGCTCTCCAACAGAAAAAGATAGAAATGTTCTGATTAACGCACAGCCTCCTACACCTTTTAGTGTGTAAATTCTGGTTGAATGAGCACAAGGACTAACCCAGCCTGCGTGGGTCAGGTGAATCCTGAGTGGATCCTGAAAGTACGGATGGCCTTGGTAAATATCACCTCTGTTACAGGGTGCAAAGTTTATCATTATCTTCTTCAGCCAACTGGCGAATAGAGATGAGGAGAGGGACTGTGCGGGCGCAGGTTGTTGATGAAAAAGAAAACAAGCCAAAAAAAAACCTAAAGGGGTTGTTGGAGAGTTGTGCACTGTGGAACAATCCACCCGGACTCTGCCTGACGCTGCACGTGCGCAGGGTGCTCGGCATCGGGAGGGACATGAGATCGACTCGCTCCCTGTGTTCCTTTCAGTCTGTTTCCTTAAAGCAGCTCTCATTAAGCGATTGGCTGTCTGGCCTTCCCTCGCGAGGTCCAGAAGGAGCCCTGCCCCATCTCTC
>NW_010417469.1:7940-8993 GCF_000710305.1 Buceros rhinoceros silvestris | reverse complement strand
ATTCGTGGTGGAGTAGGAGGGCCGGGGTGCCTGGAAGCCTCCCTTGGCTCGGGGCAGCAGCAGGCGGCACGGGGAAGCCAGCAGCACCTCATTAGGGGCTCCAGAACTGGTGCGGGTGCCCTGAGTCAGGGGCAGAGCCCCGGTGGTGCTGGGGAAGGGGCTGGAGGTGGTCTGGCCAGTGCTGGGCATGGTGGGGGGATGCCAGATGGGGGAAGGAGGCAAAGGAGAGGTGGGGCAGGAGGTTTGCTGGGGGTAGGGGTAGGCGTCGGGAAGAGAGGGCCTGGGTGGAGGCACCTCCTGGGGTCTGGACCTTGACGGGCCCTTGGATGGGGAGAGGATGAAGAGTGAAGACTGGAGCTGGTAGGGCTGGCGCTTGGAGATCTCCAGCTCCTTCTGGGAGACCTCGTTCTCCATCAGGTTGCCACTGTACAGAGATGCAGGGGGCGTTTTGGAGGGCCTAGAGGGACTCTTGGAGGGGTGTCTGGAGACCATGGGTGATAGGCAAGCACTGGCGTTATACTTCCAGGAGGGAGGCAGGGACATGGTGGGGGACGGGGACCTCGGCAGCTCGGGCTGGGAGGGAGCCTCGATGATGAATTTCTCCATCCTGGACTGCCGGCGGGCGAAGAGCTCAGCCCCCTTCCCTCTCGCTTCACTGAGGTTGTGGCTGGGCTGAGGCTTTGGCTTGGGCTGGATAGTGGGAGACTTGAGGCAGGAGGACCATGCTGGAGCATCATTGCTTGGCGAGAGGTGTTGCCCGCCCCTGGCCACATTATTGGGGACAAAGTTGGCAGCTTCGGCCCCGAGGGCGAAGGGCTCATCTCCTCAGCACTGGGCGCCCCCTGCTCCTTCTGCTTCTTCCTGCTGTCCGCGCTCTGGACCAGGTCCAGCAGATCAGGATTGGGGCCCAACTTTGGCTTCTCCAAGAAGGTGAACATGGACTTTTTGCCAGCTCTCCGGGCAGCCGACTCCTCCAGAATCCCCGTTTTGGGTAGGGGGTTCGGACCACTCAACACACACCCCAGCGGGGGACCTGGCAGCAGATTCTGGTCC
>NW_010417469.1:7511-7712 GCF_000710305.1 Buceros rhinoceros silvestris | reverse complement strand
GGACTGCTCAGTGTCTCCGTATAGGTGGGTGGCGGGGGCAGCTCGGCGGCAGGGGGTCCCTCCATGGGCTGGCTGCAAGCAGGGGATGCCTGGGTGCCAAAGGGTCTGGCTGTGCGGTTCTTCACGGCCTTGGGCTTGGCCGGGGTGAGTTGGATCTCGTAGTACTGCCGGCCCTGTGCCCCGTTCTGCTGCTGGCTGGCC
>NW_010417469.1:6883-7310 GCF_000710305.1 Buceros rhinoceros silvestris | reverse complement strand
GCTGGTCCCCTCACCAGGCATTTCGCCGTTCGTCCCCTCCTCAGTGCTCTGCGGCAGGTCAAGAGCCACTGTGCTCAGGCCCACCGGGGGTCCCGCATCCCTGAGCCCCTCTGCCCCTCTCTGCACCCTGCCAGCCTCCCGCTCCTGCACACCGTTGGTGGTGGCAGATGTCATGTTCTCCTTCAGGTACACACTAAGTGGGATCTGTTGGGCTTCAGCATTTGGCTCCTGACGTGGGGAGGCGTTTGCCTGCACCCTTTCTCCCAGGGTGCCAAGCTGGTCAGGCTCCAGCTTCGTCCCTTGCCCCTCGCTCTCCTCCATGGCTGCTTGCTGAGGTGGGGGTGCGGGGCTCAGCGACAGGCCCCCGCCATGCTCAATCCCAGCGAGCCCGTCGACACGCTGCTTGCGGCGGGGGGGGACGCGCGGC
>NW_010417469.1:6025-6750 GCF_000710305.1 Buceros rhinoceros silvestris | reverse complement strand
GACACGCTGCTTGCGGCGGTTGAAGAGCAGGACGCCCTTGGAGCTGGGGCCAGGTGCCGTGGTGAGCTGCGCTGCAATCCTCTGGCTCCGTGCCTTCGCCTCCTTCAGCTCCTTCTCAGAGAGGCTGGCGCTGCGGGAGAGACCTGGGCAGAGGGGAGAGGGGGGTTAGAAAGGCTTGGGAGGGATGTGGGATCTCAGCCCTCCCCAGCCAGGGCCAGCAACCCTTTCTCCAGGTCCCTCACAGCATCCCAACCCCTTCCTGGCTTCTGGGGGAAGGGGGGATGTTCCTGGGGAATATCGAAGTCCAGGGGTGGTGGGGACCCAAGGCAGCCCCCACCCAGCTGCTGAGCTGCAGCTCTGCACACTACAGGGACAGACAGCAGAGCCCAGAGGACACTCAGGGGCACTCAAGACCTTTCCTTCTCTCCAGCCCTCTATTTCCCATCACAGTGACTGTATGGGAAAGGAATTTCTCCAAGGGCTTCGGCAAGTCTCAGGTTGCAGCTCACATGGTTTTGGCCCCCAGCTTGAAGAGGCAGCAGGCAGGGAAGGGGCCCGTGTGTGTCCTCCAGCCCTTCACCCCAAATCCCAGCCCACTCAGCCCCGAGCGGGCAGGAAAGCAAACTCATCGTCAGTGGGGAGATAGATGCCAGCCCACCACAACCTCACGGCAAGGCTGGTGACCAGCCCCTTCTGGGGACTGATTTATGGAGCAACACGAGATG
>NW_010417469.1:4929-5918 GCF_000710305.1 Buceros rhinoceros silvestris | reverse complement strand
CCGACAGAAGCTGTGCAGATCCTGACCCTCCGGACACAGACACAGCCGGCAGCAAGGAGCCAACCTCATGCCTTGGGAGCATATGCAAGTGCTAAAAGCAAAGTGCTAAGAGCCTGGCAAAAGCCCCGCGGCCAGCAGCCTGAGCGCTGCTGGGCTTCTCCTGTGCTGGCCAAAAGGTCATAGCACCAGCCCTTCCCAAAGGCCAAAAGGATGTGGAGCTACCGGGAACACATTTTCTCAGGGTGAGCCGTTTCCTAAGCGCTTGCCCTGAAGCACCCGTGGGAAGGGCAGCGTCCCCAGCCCCGCCAAGGCCACTGCTCGGGGGCTTACTGGTGCCGAGCATTGGCATCACCCCAGCAGCCACCGAGGGTGCAGCCCCCTCCCCAAAGGTGCTGCTGGAATGCCTGTGATGGGGTGTCCTCGAAGGGAGCTGGGTGTCCAGAGCCACCCGCCCCAAGCACCGCTTCCCTGGGCGCTGCCAGCAACCCTTCCCATCCCTTCCCCTCTTCCCTTCCTTCATGTGTTTCTTATTTTCTTGCCTTCTGTGCTGCTTGGGAGCCTTCCAGGATATTTTCAGCAGTGGCTCAGCCTACCAGTGAGGGAAGGGATGAATGACTAAGCCAAATCCTTCCAGTGAGCCCACGGTGAAGGAGGACTGCTGCTGCAAGCTGGGCTTCTCCTCTTCCTCACACTTCATACCTCCTGCCTCTCTCAGCACCCAGCAAGTCCCTGCCCTGGCCCCAGCACTGCCAAGGCGTGCAGGATTGGCTTGCCTCCCCAGAGGGGCTGGACAGGAGGAGGAGGAGGGTGGATGAAGCCTTTGGGCTGCCTGACAGGAGAGTTTTGGCTGGGCATGGGAGAGAGGAGGCAGAGATGCCAGCAGAAAATCTCTCCTGGAGACAAGGAGCCCGTCCGCAGTGGTGATGCCGGCGGCCAACATCTCCCCCAGTTAGCGCCCGGCATTGTTTAACGCCCCATTTCTATTTGCT
>NW_010417469.1:4373-4736 GCF_000710305.1 Buceros rhinoceros silvestris | reverse complement strand
TGTCTATTTTCTGTGGCGGCGGCACAAGGCAGGGCCGCGGTTTCCTCCGACTGGGCTGTCGGGAGGGCGGCCAGCACCGCAGCTCCCGCTCCACGGGGTCACCCTCGCTGCCTTTATCTCCGAAACAGAGGAGAAATACGGCCAAGGAGCCGTTGAGAAACAAGCCACAGGCTCCAGATGTCTGCAAGTTTCATGCTCCGAGCCTAGCATCCCTGCTTCCTCGGAGGCCGAGGCCGCCTAAGAAGCCAAGCTCTCGGCGGAGCCATTTCGCAGCCTCTCGCTCTTGCTACTGCCTTTTAACAGCAATCGCGGGGCCTTGGGGGATCTCCCCTGTGCTGGAGGGATGACTCAGTTCTTGGCCAG
>NW_010417469.1:3518-4238 GCF_000710305.1 Buceros rhinoceros silvestris | reverse complement strand
ACCATGATTTGTTTGCTGGGATTTTTCCCCCCGATATCCCCATCCCTTGCTGCCACCCCAGGCATCCCTTCAGGCCGGGGGTGCTGCCTGGTGGGAGCCTCCCACCCAAAAACCCCTGCCTGGTACCTGTTCCCAGCATCACCTTGCAGCCCCCACCCCCTGCGCTCTTGCAGCAGCCTCTCTGCCCCTGCCCACCTGGTACCCACCTTCCTGGGCTGCTCCGCCAAGCCCGCAGGAAGGGAATCCCTCAGGATACGAATGGGGATGCTGAGGTAAGAATTGCTCTTTGCACCCAAAGTTCATCACCCAGATACAGAGCTCTGAAGCTCCGGCAAGCCAGAGGAAACTGCACAGAACGATCCTGTACACCACCCTGCTTGCATAGCTGCACACAGCCTGGCTGGTGGATGAACGGACAGATGGATAGACAGACCCTACAGCCCTGCGGCCCAGATCTGCAAGCACTGTTCCAAATGCAGCTCATCATCGCTCAACCCGGGGTGCCATACCATCCTCAGCTGAAGGGCAGGGACCACCTCTCTGCCCCGTCCTCTCCAGCCTGAGCTGTAGGGTGAGGTTACCCTGTAGGGTCCAGCCTCCAGAGCTGTAGGGTGAGGTTACTCAGCCTGGCCTCTAGCCACCTGCTGCAGTGGCTGGAGGGACTCGGTCACCTGGGGTGGCTCCTGCACCCCTCACTCCCATCCCAGCCTCAGGGAACAT
>NW_010417469.1:1005-3442 GCF_000710305.1 Buceros rhinoceros silvestris | reverse complement strand
TCTGCAGTGGCTGGAGGGACTCTGTCACCTGGGGTGGCTCCTGCACCCATCACTCCCATCCCAGCCTCAGGGAACATGTCTTCATCCCTCCCTGCCATCCTCTGCCAGCTGAGGAGCTTTGGGTGGGTTCTGGCTGGGTGCTCCCACCCTGCCCCAGGCAGATGGGAGGGAACTCAACGTGCTGAAAATGTCCAGGTGCTGGGGAGGAGGAGGAGGGGTGCAGGGCCAATGGCAGCCTGAGCAGTGCAGGGAGGAGGCGAAAGCAAAACTATGTGTGGCCGAGGGCGCCAAGGACTCGCACGGCACTGGAAACCAGCTTCCGCCCATTAACAGGAGTCCAGTCCAAAATCCAAAGGGTGTCCGGCTCTTCTCGCGCTCTTCCACTCTTCCTTCCTTCCTCCCCACGCCATGCACCAGCTCGTCACCACGCTGCCCTTGGGGAAGGAAACTCTCCCCTCTCCAAATGTCCCAGCTTCTTCCAAGAACAATGAATCCAGCCCCACCAGCCCTCTCCACTGCTGTGTCCCCACTTTGGGGGGTCTCCCAGCAGACCCCAGCCCTGTGGTCCAGGGATGCTGGCAAAGGAGATGCTCCTTGTGCCTCACAGGACTGCTGGACTCCTGGCACACGGGGCAGCTGGCCAGCAGCCCCCAAGGGCCATTTCAGTGCCAGGCACTTCAGCTCTGGCCAGAGGAGCCTATAGATCTCTATCCATATATTTATATAGGCACTTGCTTCATAGGTTTTATCTTGCTCCAGGGGTGACTTCCAGCAACATCCCTAAATGTGGGCTTAACAGCTTCTTACCGAGCTGTCAGTCACCCTTCCCTCAGCTTGTACTGCGCTCTCTCCTCTGGAGTGAGGATGACGAGGGTGATGAAAGGTATTTTTGTTGCTTTCCCCTCCTGGCCAGATTGGGAAAAAAGAAAATTCCTTCCAGCTCAGCTTTCCGTGCAAAGGCTGGGTCCCCCTGCACAGAGCTGCTGCAGAGCGTCTGAAGTCCAGCCAGTGAAGGCTGGAGACACCATCCAACCCCAAATGATGGTGAAGGATTGTGGCCCACCCTGCCTTGACATGGACTCCAAGGGCTGGAATGACAAGGGGATTTGGCCCCAAATTGCAGGGAAGGGAGACATCCCTGGGGCTCTCTGAGCCAACAGATTTGGTGGAAGTTGCTGGTCGTGATGTGGCCGGGATGTCACAAGAAGAAAAACACCAACTTGGAAGCTATCACCTTGCAGGTGTGGGTGGCCACAAGCACCAGGTGTGGTGACAAGAAGTCATTGTATGGAGAAGCCAAGAGGTACCAGAGTCCTGGTGGGGCCAGGCAGGTTGCAAGAGGCCAGGTGAAACCTTGGACTCAGGGCCAGCAGGTGACTCCAGTATCTTCACTCTTCTTCAGAATTTGGGCTCTCTATCCTTATCCTCCTCTTAGCTTGAACACTCGACCATCCTGATGCTGCAGCCCACCTTGGCTGGCTCACAGGAGGTTCAGGATGTCCCGTAGGCCACCCACTGCCCCAGGGCTGTCCAGGGCCAGGCAGAACACAGACCAGAACCCCCAAATCCACCTTTGCACAGCGCAGCAGCCGCCATCCATAACCCACAGTGCATTTTCCCTTTTCCAACCATTTCTTGGGCTGTGCAGGTCAACACAAAGAGTTGTTCTTGCTGGCAAAACCCCACCAGGAAAACCCAGCATTAAACCGAGACAAACCCTGTCTCTCCAGAGGGACACAGGCCACCAAGCCACCTCTCTGCTCTGAACGTGAACGCACATCTACAGCCATGCAGCGCCGAGGAGGGGGAATCCTGTGTTTTCACCTAAACATTGAGGCTTTGGACACCGAAGAAATGTAAGCAGGTTTTTTTGGCAGAGAAGCCAACTGGCCTTTTGCCCCAGCTACAGCTGTGCAGGATTTTTTGCAATGCACACTAACTCGCACGCATTTAAGTCTGTGCTTCCCTCCAGCTCCCAGAGTTATCCCAAATAATCTGCTGATGGGAGAATGAGGAAGGCAGCACAGACAGGCAGTCGAGCTAGCGAGAAACAGATACATTTCAAACCCATGGCTAAAAATACAGCTATTTTCTGCCTCATTCCCAGCTTCCAACCCCCTGATACCCCAGATATAAAACCTCCATGAAGTTTTTTATCCGTGCTGGCCCTGCAGACCCAAAAAGCCCCAACTCAAGCGGTGGGTGCTGTGGTGGGAGCAACCTCGCCTGCCTGGCAGGGCACCGTGCTGGGCCTCTCTTCGCGAGTGCCCTTGCCAGTGACAAAATCTGGCACAGCGAGAAAATTCGATGCGCTTGCAAGTTTTCCCTGTGGTCTGTTTGCAAGGGCTTTGCTGATCTGGAGCTGTTTGCCTCCCCACACTGCTGCTGGCTCACAGCTCTGCCCCTGCCTCACTTGGGGCTCAGCACCCTAATCCTG
>NW_010417469.1:492-876 GCF_000710305.1 Buceros rhinoceros silvestris | reverse complement strand
GAAAATCACCCTGCTGTCAAGCTCTGGGGCACCCATCTCCTTCCTGGGGGAGGAGGAGAAGGGGCTGGGGGTGTTGAATTCAAGTGGGGGCTGGTTGCCCCTGCCCCAGCCCCACTTCCCGTGGGGAACAAGGGGATGCAACAAGCATCCCCAGCCCTGTGAGTATTCGCGCAGAGGAAGAAGAGGTTGCTGCTACCACAAAAGTGGTAGCTTTGCAAAAGGAAGCCGGAGCTGAGCAGACCTCCTGCCATCCATCCACCAGAGCACAACAAAACCAGCCCGTCCCACAGCCAGGTACCACGGGAACCCCATCCCGCCTGGCAGGTGAGTTTCGGGCGCTTGGACTCGCCGTGACACATCCCAGGCTGTCGGGGCCCAGTGACA
>NW_010417469.1:0-349 GCF_000710305.1 Buceros rhinoceros silvestris | reverse complement strand
ATGTGCCACCCCTGCCAGGCTGGTGCCATGAGTCGGAGGGGCTGGCCTGGCGAGAGAAGTTCATCTGGCTCGGCTTGTGCCCATCAGATGGACAGAGTGGGGAGGGGAGTGGGATGGAACGAGGCCTTCATCTGTCCCTTGCACACCCCGTAAGGGATCCATCGCGCTGTCTGCCAAGCCAGAGGGACAGACCTCGTGTCCCCAGCGCAAGGTGGCTTGGCCAGGGGAGATCACGTCCCCGTCACGGTGGGACAAGGGACATTGCCTGGGAAGACGCTCTGCAGAGGTGGGAGCAGAGCTTCTGGAGGGGGGATCCCCACGTCTCCTGCGTCCCCCCGCTGTGCCTCCC
>NW_010417468.1:3809-5955 GCF_000710305.1 Buceros rhinoceros silvestris | reverse complement strand
CAGGAGCAGCCAAAAACGATCCTAAATCAATAATAATAACAATAATGATTAATGAGATCCTTCAAATCACTGCAGGGAGGAAGGTTTGAGCTCGGGGAAGGTCCTGCTGTGTCCCGGGGGGATCTCAGGCATTCGGTAAGGATGCGACGGCAGCAAAGGAAGACCCCACGTAAAACGCAGCTGCTGCTTACCAGAGCTGTCCTCAGATTTGTCCTCCGAGGTTGGACATGGGAGCAAAAGCTCAGTCCCAGGGAGACATCATCACCTGTCACGCATGTCCTCCATCAGTAGGGGAGGTCCTTGCTGGTGGGGGGAACAGCTTCGCTGCCTTGATTTCCACTCAAAGCCAGTTCTCTGCCTCTGTGGGGATGAAACTGAGCTCAGGGGAAGATGCAGGTACTGTTCATTACACCAAAACCGCGGAGTCTCAGACAACCAACCAGCTCATTAATTCATAGTTTCCTGCAAACTATATTTTCACCAAATGATTTGGAAAAAAAGCCAAAACGTTTGGGTTTCGCCAGCCAAAGTGATGCCTCGTTTCACCCTTCATTGCCCTTTTTAACACCAGGCACCTGCTCCAAAGGGAAATGTTCCCTTCAGACCTGACAAAGAGAAACACCTCATCCCGCTCCAGCCCCGACAACTCAAAGAGCTTCACCAGCTTTTTACTGATCCCAGGTAACTCCTGGCTTCTGCACAGACTTGGCCCCAGAATGCCCAAATTTCCAGCTTTTCAGGGAGCAATGGGCAGTGGCAGTGTACAGTGCGGGGCAGGAGGTGGGATGCCCAGGCAGATTTTCCTCCTTGCCCCGGATCTGGGGTTGCTAGGTTGGAAGTCGATCACGTCAGCTGACGTAAGGAAAGCAGAGGAGGCCTGGGGTCGCCCCCACACCGCACGCCTCCAACAGCTCCCTTTTATTTTTCTGCCCACTCGTTCATGTTCCTAAGGAGCGGCCAATGGAAACGGTGAGAAACCATGGAAACCACCATCAACATCAGTGAGGTCCTGGCTGGCCGGGCTGCGCGGGCAGCACCACCCACCAAACTCCCTTTCCCTGGGACATCACCTTCAGACCCCTAGTGCTCACCAGGATGGAGGAAAATGCCTTTCTGGCAGGATTAATATCAGGCCAGACCCAGCATGGGTGGGTTTTGTCTCCCCTCCATCCCACCTCTGAGCCTCCTCCACTTCCAAACACCAACCTGCAGATCATCACCTGACTCCTGGAGCTGGGGATTGAGGGGTAAAGTCATGGGGAGAAGGGGCAGAGGAGGCTGGTTGTTACTCTCAAGGATGTTCCCGTTGATGGTTTTTCCTTGTAGAGGGGAAACATCCGCTTCTGCCCACATCCAGCCAAGCCACGTGGAGTTCTCCTGTCCCCGAGGTGCGTGGGCAAAAGCCACCATGCCCTGCTTTACCCACAGCCCTACAAGCTGCAGCCCTTGTATGAGCTTCGAAAACACCTAGATGCTTTCACTCACTATTTACAACCCCCCAGCAGGGAGTTACCTTCTCCCTGAAGCACTTGCCAACTTTGACCCGTGACGGAGAGGGGCAGGAAAGGAGCCAGGGGGATTTGGGCAGAAAGAGTGCGAAGCCATACCAGAATAACAAACTTTATTAATGCTTAAAAAAAAGAGTTAGCACATACATACTTTCTTCATCCCTGTATTTTTTTTTTCTGAGGAAAGCTGGAAAAGCACCTGGAGAACCCTGAAGGTGGGTAGAAGTGGTGGTGGTGGGAGATGGTGGCCACTACACAGAGGCATCCTCCTGGATGCGGACCCGGAGGGGGCAGATGCGGAGCGCCTCAGACGATGTACCCACTGGCGTACCCCCCACGTAGAAGTAGGGGAAGACAGTGCTGCCAAACTTCTCGTGGAAGGTGTAGATGTGGGTTTTGTTGTCGGCATCGTAGAAGGAGAGCTCCCCTTCATCACAGTCCAGCTCCACCCGGATCCGTTTCAGGTTGCCCAGCGCTGCCTCTGAACGTGCCGTGTTGGACGCTCGGCACATCTCACCATCGGTCCCAGGCAGGCAGTAGATATACCAGAAGCCGGAGCGAGCATCATGGTGGAATGTCCAGTGGGTGCCACTGGATGGCCGGGCCCACCCCCCCCCCCCGTGCCTGGTTGCACCCAC
>NW_010417468.1:1471-3690 GCF_000710305.1 Buceros rhinoceros silvestris | reverse complement strand
CACCCCCACCCGCCAGTTCTTGATGCCACCCAGATCCACCTCCCAGGTGTGGAAGCCAGTGGAGAAGCCACGGGAGCCCAGGACGCAGGGGGCAGAGGTGAAGCGCTCGGGGTTTTCCACCAGCAGCTTGTAGCCCCCGTGGGTGACACCGGTGAGGTCCTCGGACACTTCGAGCCAGCCCGCTGCAGAGTTGGGGTTGAAGCTGAAAGGGACTGTGGTGGGGACATGCATGTTAGGAGCCCAGATTACCACAAGGATGGGCTTATGGGGGACCACAGACCTGCAGGTGTCCATCCACCCGTCCATCCACCCATCCATCCACCCATCCATCCATCCATCCATCCTTTTCTAACCCAGCTCACCATGGAGAAATGCACCCTCCAGGGCTTCCTTTTTAGGGTGCAAGTGCCCCAGAGCACCCTTTATGCTCTCCAACCCCCCTCCCCATGCCCATCACCCATGGACACATTTGCCCCACGCTCCTCTTCTTTCCAGCACACATCACCCCTGGGGCTGCCCCACTCAAAGGCTGCTTTAGTCCTGGGACAACCACCCATTGCAGGGGGACCCAGAGCCTCACCCACAGTGATGATGTCCAGCATCTTCTTCCACACGTTGTACTGCAGTGAGCCCAGGTACTTGGAGACATCAAGGAGCATCCCCGAGGGCACAGCCTCTGGCTCCTCAGCTGTGCAGGCGATCCTGAGGCAGGGGCAGAGGATGGAGACAGGTTGAGGATGGAGGAAGGGACCGAGCCAGGTCTCCTGGCACCCTGTGTTTTGGCAGGGGCTTCCCCACCATCACCCTACATCCCCTTTGGGCTTTTCCCATATCCTGCTCTCACTCCAGGAGGGTGGAGGGTCACTTTGGGAGGGACTCAGCACCAAATGCCCACCAAATGCCTGGAGACACCCAAGGGTACTGCCTGGCTTTAGGGACCGCCAGGACCTTCTTCTGCGAAGCACGCAGACCTGGGTGAGACACGTGGGTACAGGAACTCATTTTAGGCAGAGACCCCACTCTGCAGCCAGGCAGAAGACCCCATGCAGACCCAAGGAGGGGATGTGGGGACTCAGCCGCCTCCAGCACTCTGTGTCACCGGGCAGGGGATGTGGTGGGGACTGGGAATTACCTGCGCTTGCGATTCTTGTGGGTCTGAAAGAAAAAGAGACACACAGGCATCAGATCCCACTTCTAAGGGGTCATGGGGGCTTGCAAACACCCAAAGGATCACCCAGCACCCCACTCGCAGGGGTAGGAGGGTGCCATGGTGATGGTGACACCCTGCAGGGCACCCTGGCAGGGCTTTACCATGAGGAAGGTGTAGTCATCCTCCTTGAGGTCCGTCTGGAGCTGGCGGGCTTCTCTGAGCAGGGTCCGGCAGTCCTCTGAGAGCTGCTTCATCTTGCCCTCGACGAGGTCATGCTTGCGCTGCATCTCCTCCTGCAGCTGGGACAGCAGCGCCTGCTCCTCGCCCCGCAGAAACTCGTGCAGCTTCTCAAACTGCTTCTTGACCTGCTCCTCCAGCCGCGTTGCTTCCACCTGCCTCATGGGGACATCACCACCTCCCTTCAGAACCCTCGTCTCACCTGGGCTCCCCCTGTCCAATGCTGCTCCGGAGCCCTGCGACCAGCTCCAGCACTCAGGAACTCACTGGATTCCCACTGGGACCCTCTCAAAATCAACGTCCCCATTGCCATGGGCCAGCCCCCCAGTCCTTCCTCCCCCCGCCCCAGCATTGCTCTCCTCGCAGCACTCCACCCCAGAGCCAGTTGCATTCCTACCCAGGGTGTGTGCACGCATGTTCACAGGAGTGTCAGCATCAAGCCCGTTGCCTCCCTGCCAGGAGGGTCCACGCACCTGGTTGTGTTTGAAGATGGACTCGTAGGAGCGATGTGCGGTCCCAAAATCCTTCGCTTTATCCCGCAGGGAGGTCTCCATGTTCTTCAGCTTGGCCTGCGGGGAGGAGATGCTTTCAGGGACCTTGCCAGCTGATGCCCCAGGGTTTCCCACACAGAAAAAGAGCACCAGACCCAGCAGGATGAGATTAAGCAGGGTCCTCACTCAAGCCACCCTTTCCCCTGCTGCGGCCTGAGGTCTGCCAGCGCTGCAGGGGCTCAGCAGCGAGGCAGAGGAGTTTTGCTCCGTGGCAAATCCTCCCCCATGGTCCCAAGTTTTTAAGCCCTTCTACTGATTCACTGTCAAGTCCCTGCCTGTCC
>NW_010417468.1:0-1080 GCF_000710305.1 Buceros rhinoceros silvestris | reverse complement strand
ACAGAAATGGCTCCTCGTGGACCCGCCGACTTACCTGTCCTCCTCCCCGACGGGTGGAGGCCGGGGTGAGGGGCAGTACCCTGCCTGTTGACACAGCGTGTCGTCTCTGGTCACATGGTCTCGGTATTCTGCTGTAGCAGCTCCCGTTCGCATGGGGAAAACTGAGGGGCTCTGCGACTTGGATCCTCCTCTTCCTCCTCCTCCTCCTCCTCCCCACGCAGCCTGTCCTGAAGGAATTGTGTAACCCCATCCCAAACAGGCTCTCAACCACGAGGTGCTGCTGCAACAACCAGCGTGACCGGATCCAGCCCAGCCGAGGATGAAGGAGTAGAGAGAAGGCGGGCACAGGGCCAAGCCCCTTGGGGGATCACCATGCTCCCCTTTCCCACAGCAAAAACCACCGTGCCCTGGGGGATGGGATGGCACCGGGTAGTTCTTAGGCAGGGAGAGCGTGGGGCAGCTACACGCAGGGGCACTCCCACAGGGACCCACCCTCGCAGCGTGGTCGCCTCGTCATCGAGCCTGGCACGCCAGCAGGTACAACCGTGCTACACACAAGCCAACACCGTGTGCGCTGGGGCAAGTTGGTGCTAGGGCGAGAGCGGGCTGCACCCCTCTGGATGCCCTGAGGTGCCAACCCGTGCCATGGGTCCCCCCTTCCCTTTTCCTGGATCATCCCTCACCCTAAAATCAGCCGCTGCCTCCTGCACCGGCCGCATCTTGTGCCCTTTGTGCTGCTCGGAGCTCTGGCAGGTGAAGCAAACCAGCTCCTTGTCCTCCAGGCAAAACAATTTGGATTCTTCCTGATGCAGGGGGCAAAGGGTGGCCACCTGGCTTCGCCGCTGCCCTTCCTCCTTGAGGATCATCTCCACCAGGTTGTTGAGCGTGTGGTTGATGCGAAGGTCATCGAATGAGGAGGCTACTTTGCAGACGGGGCACACGTGAGACCCGTGTTCCCAGCAGCGGCTCACGCAGCCCTTGCAGAAGTTGTGGCCGCAGCTGAGCGTCACGGCTTCCCGGAACGGATCGTAGCAGATGGGGCACAGCAGTTCTTCCTTTAAGGTGGCCATGGAGGATGAG
>NW_010417467.1:521-4312 GCF_000710305.1 Buceros rhinoceros silvestris | reverse complement strand
CTGGCCTCTCCTGCAAGCAGCACAGGGGTCCTCATGAGGCTGCGTCCCCATTCCCTGTCACAAGGCTCAGGGCTCTGACTCCGTTGCCAGGGTCCGTGGCTGCAGTAAGCCAGAGCTCCAGCTCCTGGAACAGGCAGGGTAGGGAAGGGTTAACGAACCCCTCCTTTGGGGAGCAGCTGGCATTGATCTTCTCAGGCTTGTAGTCAGGTGGGAGAGGTGTTTGCTGTGTGATCCCGTGTATAGCCGGGTTCCTGCTTCAGCAATCACCCCGGGCGCAGGGAGCATCCCTTCTGCTCCCTGGTTGTGTGTGTCGAGGCTCTTAATCCTCCTGAGCTGGAAGCGATGTGGGAGCCCGGGGATGGGGCATTTTCTCCCTAACACCCAGCAGGAGCTGGGGAGGTCGGGAGCTGAGCCGAGCCCCAAGCACCCCGGCTGCTCTGGGAGGAAGGGTAGCCTCTCCGTAACCGGTGCCAGGCTGGTGTTCCTCTGGTGTACGGGAGAGCCGGGGGGCTGCGGGTGGGCATTCTTATCCTCCGCAGGGAGCACGGGGAGCAGGAGGGGACCGAGACACCTTGCAGCTGCTGGCAGCCTCTCGGGGAAGGGGTGTTCCTCCTGCTCAGCCCCCTCCTGCTTCCCAGCCCACTGGCTCTTGCAGCAGCAGGGTAGCGGTGAAGTAAACAGCCTCCGATGGGGATTTTCCACTCTGCCATGCCTTGTTATCTCCCCAAGGGGCGGATCTGCTCTCCAGCCGCGCCCGGGATGCTGCCTCGCTCAGCTCCTGCCTTCATGCCGCCCTGCGTGCCAGTGCCTGGGCCAGGGCATGGCTGCAAACCCTTGTCCTCCCTGTCCCCATCACAGCAGGGCTCGTCTGCTGGCTGGGGGGGTTGGCCCCGTGGGCCAGGCATTGGCTGCAACCCCTTGTCCTCCCTGCCCCCATCACAGCGGGGCTCGTCTGCTGGCTGGGGCTGTCGCCCCTGTGGCCACTCCTCTGCTCTGGCACGGAAGGGGAGCCTGTGGCTTTGGGATTTTGGGCAGGACTTTGTTCTCTCCCTCTTCCTCCTGCCTATCAGCCAGGGAGGTGCTTTGCCAGGGTGGAGGTGGTGATGGGCTAATGGACCAGTGCTCTCCCTGGAGGGGAGGTTTGAGAAGTGAGGGATGGGCAGGGGTTGTTCTGGGGCCAAGCTGGGAAAGGGAGGTGAGGGCACGCTGGGGCTGCGTGTGGGTGAGTCTCTGACGCTAAAAATGCATCTGCCTTCTGCCCACGCCAGGAGTCTGTGGGCAGCCAACCCCCAGGGATGGTCCCCATTCTGCTTCCCTTCCCTCTGCCCCATCGGAGCTGAATGGATGAATCTGGGCTAGAACTCAGGGGTCTGGAAGCATCTTCCCCAGTCTCACTTAAAGCACCAGACTAATCCCCTTCTCTGCCCCCAGGTACACTTGGATCTTTGAGGACTCTTGTTCAAGGGTGCATAGGATGCCAGAAAGGGGATGACACAGGATTCTGTGTGGAGGGAAGAGTAGTGCCTCCCCCTTTAGCCCTGACACCTGCTTGGTAGGGGAAGGGGGGCCCCTGCCCCAAACCGGCTGTGGCACAGGTTGCACCGGTAGCAGGCTGGGTGCTAGACGCTGGCTGGGTGCAGCCAGCAGCACTGGGAGGTCTCTGGCAGAGAGGAAAGGTCACTGTCAGGGCTTTGTGGGCTGTCTGCTCACACGCCTTCCCCTCCCCCTCTCTGGCTCAGAGTGTTTCTGCGTCCCCTCCCGAGAGCCTGCAGGACGAGGAGCAGACGGGAGGCACTGGGCTGAAGCGGAAGCGGGAGGAGAAGGACCTGCCAGGACATTATGTGAGTGCAGCAAAGAATGTCTGGGGAGCTCTGGTCTGTGCACCGGCTGCGCAGAAATGGGGTCTCTCTGCTGGATGGGTTCCTGTGGGACAGAGCCCAGAGCTTGGTCCAGTCTCTCCCGCTCCTGACTGAGTCATTCTGGGTTTCTCTCTCCTTGCAGGACAGCGACAAAAGTGATTACAACCTCGTGGTGGATGAGGTAAGCCCACACGCTTAGAGGCGTGCAGAAGCCTTGCAGGGTGTCCAGCTCAAGCTGTAGTCTTCAGGTTTAGGACTCTGGTTCCCAAGCTTTGGGGTTCGTTAAGCTCCAGGTCATCACTGCTGGGCAGGAGCAGCCAGCCAGGACACGTGCCAGCCCTGTGATGATGTGTTCGTGCCAGCCAAGGCTGATGCCGATTCGCAGGGCTCCAGGTTGAAGGTTGTGCCAGCCAGGGCTCAGCTCTGCCAGCCAGAGACTTGGCTCCACTTCCCAATCCCATTTCAGCCCCTCTGCTGTAGCATCCCATATGGGGAGGCTGATAAGCTGCGGGGAGAGCCCCAGGGAGCTGGGCCGGCTGCTGGCAGCACATACCAGTGGAAATGGCAGGAGCAGGCTGTGCTGCCTTTGGCAGGAAAGCTTGCAGCACGCCCTGGACCCAGCCCAGCCCCGCCAGCCCCCGTCCGTGCAGTCCCGTAGGGCGCCTGGCCTCAGCACAGCCTCAGCTTTAACACTGAGCCCTTGTCCTTGTCTCAAGGCAGAGAGACACTGAATTTCAGTCTTGCAACCAAACTGCCAGGCGCTTCTCCTATGCCCTTCCCTGACACCAAGGCAGACACAACAGTACTTTACTCCAGCCCCAGCTATTCTTGGCAGAGATGATGTTTTGGGGGACATCCCTTTTCCTCCCCTGGAAGACTGGGGAGAAAGGGACAACACACATGATTATTATTATTTTTTTTAATCCTCCTGCCACTTCCCAAGGAAATACAAACCCTGAAAAGAACATCAGCAGGGATTTCTGCAGAAAACGACACATAAAAACTCCTCATCGATGTAATTATGGTGATAAAAATCACAGCCCTAATTGGATAGTTACAGGAGTGCAGGAGCCGATGGGTGGCCTTGCCTCTGAAATGCTGTCAAGGAGCTGCCAAGAGGCCCTTTCGCAGTTCCTTGGGTGTGCTGCTCGCCATCCCTCCTTATGAAGGTGACTGTGGCACCAGCATCCTCTGAATCCGCGCCACCTCTGATTTTGTTCAAAGAGGAAAATCGAGGAGGTTTCTTATCCAGGGGTTGTGGGGCAGAGCTGAGGCACAGGCAGAGGGGGAATGGCGAGCGGCTGGATGAGCAGCTCTCCTGGCTGGCAGCGGGGAGCAGATGGGGCTTGGGGGTGGCTCTGCCCTCCTGCGCAGAGGAACTGGTCCCCAGAGTCCTCTCTCTTCATGCCCCAGGACCCCCCCTCGGAGCCCAGCAGCCCTGACCGTGCAGCCAGCAGCCGGCTCCCGCCAGCCCGCCGGGAGATGCCCGAGAGCCCAGCCTCCCTCGCCTCCAGCCGGAGCACGACGCCCCTCAAGCCGAAGGACCAGAGTCTGGTAGGGAGCAGCAGACGGGCAGCGGGGCTGGGGACGTGGCCCCATATTTCTCCGTGGCGCATCTGCCACAGCCCAAAGGCGGGCAAGCAGAGGCCGGTGCTGAGCGCTCGGTACCCAGCGCTAGCCTCCGCGGTGCTGGGAGCAGAGGTCCGTGCCCTTGGAGGGAGGTTAATCATCTGCTGGGCAGAGGCCTGGCTCTGCAGGTATTTTCCATCCGGCTGCCCGCAGGGTTCCCCAGAGCTGCTCTCAGCAATCGATTTTTTTTTTTTCTTCCCTTCCTTCTTGCCAAGCACCAGCCCAATGCAAGGCTCTGATTGAAACATCAGTGTGCAGGAAGGGGGAGGGACGTTTCTGCCCTCGCAGCCACCGCAGGGACCG
>NW_010417467.1:0-363 GCF_000710305.1 Buceros rhinoceros silvestris | reverse complement strand
GCGCCGGCGTGGGGGCGGGGGGAGCCACTAGCAGCAGCTCCCGGCACAATCGGATTAGAGCAGACAAAGCGCCCTGAGCAATCTGCCAGCGCAGCACGTAGCTTTTCTCTGTTATTAATTTTTTTTTTCCTTTGCTGGTGTCGACAAAATCCCCAGGCAGAAAAGAAGAAAGAAATAGGAGAGGCAAGAGAAGAGAAAAGAAAGAAATATCTGTGGGGATTGGAGAGGCTGGTTTGTCCCGGGTGTCCTCCTGGTCCTGCTCCGTACAGGCTGGGGATGGGGTGTCCCCAGTGCGGAAGGGATTTCACATGAAGGAGCAGCAAATCCCTGTGTCACCGCCCTGCGGGGTCTGGTGCTGGCGGC
>NW_010417466.1:1527-1885 GCF_000710305.1 Buceros rhinoceros silvestris | reverse complement strand
CGATGATGCCGCCGCTCGCCATCACTCTCCACTCCTCGAGCCGGGCATGACGCGAGCCTGTCCCACCGTCCCAGCTCTGCCCACTGCACCATTTTGCATTCTGGTGCTGCCCGGCCCCGCTGCCCTCCCACTCCCACCCCCACCCCGGGCTGCGTTTCAGCTGTTCTTGAAATCTGTCCAGGCTGGATTCATCACAAGAGCCCTCAAGCGGCTGCAAACAAACAGAAAAAAAAGCAAGCAGAAGCGAGCAGGAGCGAGCAGAGCGATCGATCGGTGCTGGGGGGAGCTTGAGTCCCTTTGGCGACGCCGAACCGAGCCCCAAATTCGCCATTTCGACAAGGCGTGGGGCTGGGGACGA
>NW_010417466.1:985-1347 GCF_000710305.1 Buceros rhinoceros silvestris | reverse complement strand
AACTGCACGCTAACTACCCCTTGGAGGGTGGCGGTGGAGCCCCCCCGCTCACGGTGCTGTGGCGATGGGCGGCAGCGCTGTGGTGGCTCTCCCTTCCCGCCAGAGCCCGGCTCGTACCGCTCTGAAACTTCCCTCTTGTGGTTACTGCAGTTAAAAAAGCAAAGAGGAGGCTCGGGCATATCAGGAAAGAAATAGGAAATCACACGGGGCAGATCGGATCGGCTTGGAGGGTGGGGACGGGGTTCACCCAGCACTGGCAGCACTGGGAGCTGGGATGGGTGCGGGGTCAGGGTGCCCATCCAGAGCCCACCCCCCAGCAGAGCAGTGGGGACCAGGCAGTGGGGACATGGTGGAGGGCAGCT
>NW_010417466.1:516-789 GCF_000710305.1 Buceros rhinoceros silvestris | reverse complement strand
AGCCAATGCCGACCCCGCTCTGGTGGGAATTGCCACTGCTGGAGCCTGTGGGGTCAGGTTGCTGCGCCTGGGCTTTTTTAAGAGGGGCTGGATGCTTTTTGCCACCACTAACAATCCCATCTGTGCCTGACACACTCCAGCTCCGAGCCCAGCGCTCCAGCAGCGCTCCCTCAACTCCTTGCCTTGGCCACTGATGGCTTGGGGGACGGATATGGCCCCTGCACGGCACTGGCGGCTGGTCTGCTGCATTATATGGTGATGTGCCGGGCACCG
>NW_010417466.1:0-236 GCF_000710305.1 Buceros rhinoceros silvestris | reverse complement strand
CCTCTCGCGTATCTCCGTCTGCCCCCTCCGTACCCCCCCACGGTGCTCCTGGGGACAGTGGGTGACAGCAGAACCCGTGGGGTGGCTGCGAGGTGTCAGGGTGGCAGTGACGGGGATGTTGCGCAGCCTGGGGACACCGAGGGACCTGTCCAGGTTGCACACAGGAGGGAGGAGCAGCTTACGGGGTGGGGTTTGGTAGTGCTCCCTTACTGGGCTCCCACGGAGCTGCTCAGGGA
>NW_010417465.1:723-967 GCF_000710305.1 Buceros rhinoceros silvestris | reverse complement strand
TAGGCACTGTAAAGTACAAATAACGTGGAGTGGTTTAGTCAAAACAGTCATGTGCGAGTAGTCTGGCAAACAAAAGCCTTTATTTATTTATTTAGCTTGCGCATAGATCAGGAGGAGCCTTTGTGCACACAAATTTCACACACATCAGAAAGGCGATGCCATGCTGCTTTCCGCGGGCTGACACAGCTTGTCTCGAAACGCCACAGGACAGCCTGGAGGCCCCTTAATAATTGCGAATGGCTCC
>NW_010417465.1:0-431 GCF_000710305.1 Buceros rhinoceros silvestris | reverse complement strand
CAGGGGCCGCGGGGCCGCGGGGGCTCGCAGGGTGCCTCCCCCCGGCTGCCGCCGGGGGACTCGGAGTGAATGTTAATTCTGCTGTTTCTGTGTAGTTAGGCAACCACGTGAGCCCTTCTGCGAGGCTCTGAATAGCCACCAACTAATGAAGAGAATTTGCTGCAATCCGCTCATCATTAGCTTTTCATTTGGAAAAAAAAATTGCTTATAAATTTTAGCGTGATTGTAAATTAATGTATTTTCATGCAGCGAGGTTAAAAGAATATTTACAAAGTTATTTATATAAGGAAATATTGCAATTAAAATCTAGTAAAATGTGTAATTTAAACGCATCTGAGTGCTTCGAACTATGAAAATATTTTACACTGAAATGCTGTGATTAACTTGCACAGACTCTCTGATCCTCAAACATAAATGGAGACAAGTAATAA
>NW_010417464.1:15038-17458 GCF_000710305.1 Buceros rhinoceros silvestris | reverse complement strand
GGGTGGGTGGGTGGGTGTACATATGTCTTAAAAGCTGATTAGCCTTCTAGATGTAAGTTCCCAGGTAGGTGAACTCGTTGCTAGTTCTGTCGTTTCTGTTGTGATTTGTATCTTAGGAGGGCTGCAGCTGTGCCACTTCTGATGTTGATGGTTCAATCTGCTGACCAGTTGTTCTGTTTGGCATTCTCCTGAAGCTCTGGGACTACTGGGATACTGAGGAAATCTCTATGCTATTATTTTCTGAGAACATCGTTTCTGGAGGTGGAAGGTTGCATTTGTGACCCTTAGCTGCTCAAAATCCAGAAGGTTAATAGATAGCACAAGGAATTAATTCTGAGAATGTTGTTACTTTCAAAGTAAATTGTATGGTTTAAGGTGGTTCTGCTACTTCTAAAGACTTGGAGATGACAGTTTTGGCAAGCTCAGCTCCAGCTATTTCTCGAAGGTAATGGAGGGCAAGCACTAACTTTACAAACCTTTTTCCAGTGCTTTTTTTGCAGTAGTTCTCTTGCTAATATTTTTTGCTGTAACTGTAGCCAGCTAGATACTGAGGCCTGAAACGATGGTTGCAAGAATGGTGTTCTGTAGGTTTGAAATAAGCACATTGGAACAGATTATACAGCTGTGCCATGTGTTTGCACTGAACGCCAGAAACAGGCTGTGAGCTCTGAAGATATTCCGTGTTAATTACCACATCAAGGAGGAAAATAGCCTATGCTGATGGTTACCACCTTGTACGCAGAACTGCACTTCACTTACGTTGAGTAACTGTTAACCAATTTGTTCTGCTGTCCTGGTCCCAGACGCATGAAAAAAAATGCATGTGAGAGCCTGTAAAGCCAGCTGGAGAGACTGTCGAGAGGAACATAGGACACTTGCTTCAAAGAGGAGGGGACTCCAGAATACTAACAGCAAATATGGCAGGAAAGAAAGGCATAGAAAGTCTGTCAGGAGGAAGGGGGAAATGTCAGAATGAGGAAAGAACAGGTACAACAATAAGCAAAAGTTTATTTTATCTGTTAAGTAGAAAGAACTACAAAATAAGGCGGTCTGAAGTCATCTGATTTGTAGAATTTAAGGTTGGAAGGGAAGACTGTAATATCATTATTATCCGATCTGGCCTCCTGCGTGTCTGAGGCCAAAGAACCTCACCCTGTCATTTCTGCACCAAACCCATAACTTCAGTTTGGGGTAGAGCATTTCTTGAGAAATATCTCCACGTTTTTCTGATTAACGTCAACTGCAGCACAGTTTGCCCCTGCTGAGTCATCTGCAACACTTCAAAACTTCAGTTTTAGAAGGGACTGTCCTAGTAATAATACTTAAAGCAGAACCGAGATGTCACTGAGCTCAACTGCCGGCTCTTGTGCCCTCAGCTGGGGCTAAATGTAGTCTTTAAACTCAAACGGTGCAATACCTGCCTCATCTATGCCCCAGAAAATAATGCTGATTAGTTATCCTCGCTATTACAATGCCTCCCAAAGATGAGTGGTTGAAGCTGCTGTAGGACTATCAGACTGTTGCTTTTTTTTCAGGAATGATGAGGAATTCCAGGGTGCAGGGGGAGGGGATATAACATTGCTCTCATAGCAAGAAAAGAGTTAGAAGAACGCTCAAAAGAGTGTATTCTTACTAATTTCTACTAGGGTAGAAATGAGAGTCTTAGCCTGCTTACTTCTGTGAATTAATCAGGCCTCCCTTCCTCCTCCACATTCTGAGAACACCAAATCTAAGACAGGGAAGAAGCAAAATGTGAGAGGAGAAAGTGGTGATGTGAAAGAACTGAGTCTGATTTTCATTATTGCTCAGAAATGTTTTAATTAAAAACATTTTTATTTTAAAATACTTTTATAAGATTGTAATTTTGCTGTTTAATGGAGTGTTTTCTTGCCTGCATGCCAGTATCGAATCAGTTCTGATCTCATCCCTGTCATTGTCCCTGTGCTGCAAACAGGGAAAGGAGCATCTCTTGGTCCAAGTGCTGTTTCTTCTCATGGCTGTTCTGAAGTGCAAGCTACAGTAACTGTCCATTCGTAGCAGGGTTATGCTTTGTTATGAAAGAGCTAACTGCTAAGAACATGGTGTTCTTGATGAATTCCACTCTTTCTACACCTGTTCGCTGATGGTTTTATATAGTCCGATCAGCTGAAAGGAAAAGCAAAGCAGTCAGTATTCCAGCCCCAGTCATGGGACTGACCTGCTGATCTCCCTTTATCTAGGCAATATCCCAAGAGAACAGATGCAGGTAGATGCTTTGTAATTTATCTCATGCCAGTGAGGCAGACTAGATGGTAGGAAGCCCTCTGTTTGTGTTTGTAAGGCTGTGATTCCCCAGCCGTGATGTTTGCATTGGCTCCAGTTGCTCTCTAATGCAGTGCAGGAAGCCACATGCCTATGTGATAAGCCAGAGGAGTTCAGCA
>NW_010417464.1:0-14947 GCF_000710305.1 Buceros rhinoceros silvestris | reverse complement strand
GCAGTAGATTTTGCAGCTGGGCAAGACATTGCAGTTTGAAGCTTAATTGGAGATGGAACACTGAAGCGATGTCTATCTGTGTTGAAAGAGGAAAGACTAGGCTTGTTTGGAGCAATTCTGCAGGATGCTAAATAGCTTTTGAACCTATAGCTTCTGGGAGGAAAGGACACCAAAGCATCTCCCTACATCCAGCTCTTTCAAACTGGGAGTCATCAGTGTCAATCTCCAGCATCAATTATCTCACCTTTTGCATTCGGTTTCTGGCAGCATGCTGCTGTGCCACTGACAGGAGGAGAAAATGGCACTATAGCAATATAGTAGTGGTGCTGCAGCACTGTCCCAGCCTCGTGCTGCATGGGGACTTAGCCAGTGCCACATGGAGCTGGCTGCACCCCGGGGAACCTGACTCTGCAGCTCTTGGACAGCAGCAGGGTTCAGTGTGTGGAGAAATCATCTATCTGAACTTGCATCTTCCACCACCAATTCTATGTGTCAGAGAATTAAGCAAGGTTTCAGCAGTAGTGCTAATTAACAGGAGCTGTAAATCATTTCACATGCTCTTAATTAGAGATCCTATTTCTTCATGGAATTTCCTGTCTGAGTACAGAGGCTAAATAGAATTGGCAGTGTAAAACAGCAGGTGAAAAGGCTGGTAGGAGCAGACAGCAAGTAAGAATGAGGAATCTCATGGTGCCCAAATGCATGGATTTGCTTGTTTCTCCCTTACTGTCTGAAACCTGGGAGACCATTGGACTATGCAGCAGAGGAATTGGAGAAGTGGTGACGAACGCCTTTGAGGGATGCGTTAGAGAGTCATCTTCTCAAAGAACAGCGTGGGATGGAATGGAAGCACATTTGTTAAAACAATAAGAATGTAGGAATCATTTAAGCAAAACCAGCTTCTATGTTGACTATTTTTTTGTGTGTCCACTTAGAAACTTTTTGTGAATATTTTCAATGTTCATTTTTGTCAGAACTTCTGACTCCTTTATTCTTTTATTTGGACCCAATACTAGGGGAAAAATGTAACACTTTCTGCTTTTTCAAGCCAAAAATTAAGAGTTGGATGAGAGGACTGTAGTGACATGAATCTTGCATAATGGATTTATTTGTTTGTTATTCAAAGCAATTTGGTCTTAATTGTCCTTATGTTTGACAGATGAGGCTGAAATCCTCTGCCTAATCTTAGAACAGATATAAACTGGTATTTGCATTATGACCATGCTCATTACATGAGAGGAAGAGGAGACTTCATGCTACTTTCTTCATTTTGATCTTAGTTACCAAGAATGAGAATTGTGAACCTGAATTTGTGACGTGGATGCCAGTCCAATTTACTTGTTATAAACTTCCTAGTGGTATCACAGTAAATCTCACGGAGACTGATTTGAACTAATCACTCGGGATTCAATTTTTAAAAACTATTTAAACTATTAAAACCTATCATGAAGGAGTCCAGATATGGATTTGGCACTAAAACTGCTTCCAAAATACTCAGGTCCCAGCTATTCCTATTATGGCGCGCCAAAATTTTCAAATCGCTGCAGCTCGGTGTGTCCCTCTCCAAATCTGGCTACTTATTTTAGTGGCTAAAAGGAGAGTAGAGATCTTGTCAACATACATACTGTAGTGCTGTGTCCTCGTGCACATTACAGGCTGTGTAGAAATTATGCCATTTAAGTGCAGATTTTAGTTAGCAATTTATTGAAGCTGGTGGATTTTCACGTGTAAACATTCTGGAGAGCTTAAAACATGAATCACTTAACATCATAGAAATGGAAGCTCTGTCCCAAAACGCCGGTGCAAATGTGTTCATGATCATTTCCTAGCCACATGTTCCTGTGCCAATATTGTCTTTTAAATAGCTTTTTGCCTGCTCCAATGCAAGCCCTTTAGTATATTTACACAGTGTAGTTATACCTCTGTCATTTTCATTTGCTAAACTGAGTGAGTCAAACGCTTTAGTATTCTGGTTCTCAATTCTCTTCCTTCTGAGCAAGTCCTTCTGAGCTTATATTCCTGTTTGAATTAATCTCTTGGACTTTCGGTGACCAAAACTCTGCAGAGACTGAGGTCTCACCATAGCCTGATATCAAGATACTGCTGTTTCCCCATCTTCTGGAGTTCTTTCTTTGATATAACCCGGGATCTTATTTCCCTTTCAGTATGTTCAGACTGACTGTCTGTAGCCTAGATCACTTTCTCTCATATATAATTGATGAGTTCATTCATTATAACAAATGTATCTGTCCTTAAATGCCTGACTGTGAACTTAATATTATTTACTGTATTTCACCTCATTTCTGTTACTCCAGTCCTCCACTCCTTTCAGTAAGATGTTCAAAGCTTCCTTTATATACCCAGCTCCTCCTAATTGTGTGCATTCAGCAAATACCATTAGCGTGTTCATTTCTGTGCCATGATCAATATTAAAAAATACGGATAAACATAGTCTTAAGCACGTCATCTTAATAAAGAAATTCTACTTGTAGCTGCTCTCACCTAGTATTTCTCATAAAATTCAATGCCTATCTGCCTTTTAGCTTGGTTTTTACTTCTGTCTTAATACTGGTATCAGCCTTCGTTTTAACTCCTTCCCAGGCGGCACCACATCAAACGCTTTTTCTAATACAGGCAGATCTATCTTTTGTCTAGAAAAGCTGTTAGGTTTGGCTGGAACAAACTACTTTTTTTAAAGCTAGCTTCCACCCCCTTTTTAATCTCATGCTTTCCACTGTTTCCTTCCAAAGTCTTGCATACTACTGCAGTCAGTCTTCATGCTTGTATTTTCTGAAGTAACTCTTACCCCTTCTATATGCCCTATATGTACTCTTCTCCAGTTGTATGGTACCATCCCCACTTGAACTGATTCCTTTAAAATCCCAGTGATGAAAGCTGCGGTTACATATGTCAGTTCTTTCAGAATTTAGGAAGAAATCTTATCAGACCTGAGCACAGTAACCTCTCCAAAATGTTTTCTTACCTCATTAGTGTTAATTTCCATTTCCACTCCCTCCTTTTCATTATCTAGCCTCCCTCCTGTGTCCTTATCGCTGTGCTCTACATCATCATTCTTATTAAAGAGCAGTGGCAAAGTATTCGTTAGCTTTGGCATAATGTCTAGATGTGTCAATGTTTAATTACCACAACAGCCCCACTTCCTTGCTCTTTATTTGTGCATGTATGTGGTTTGCTTTAGCTTCAGTATGTAGCATTACCACCGAAGATAATTTCTGAGAAAGGCAGGGCCACTGAGACCCAACTTTCCAGCTTGACCTGAAAGCGTGTTGGCTTGAAGTTCTGTGTTGGTTTTGTTAAGTTTTTATCATCAATAAGAGTTATACTTGTAGGGGGAGAGTGTCAGCAAGACTGACAAAATAACTAATCTCTGTAACAAACGAAAGTATCCCTATGTAGTGGCTTAAATATTAGACCAGGGATGATGCTAAACCTGCTTTGAATCTCAGATTAGGACAGGATAGTTTTCTGTCAGGTTTACGTACTGATCAGTGCATGCAAAACTAAACTACATTTGGAGCGAAGGGAGTAAAAGAATCTTCAGCACTTAGTGCAGTGGCACAGCTGTATTACCGCATACTGTGCTCTCTGGTCAGGTGAGGAACATCAGAAGAGGAACTGGACAGGGACTGGAGCTGGACAGGGACATCCACTGGTGGGGAGAGGGTCTCTGCGTGGGTGAGGGGTCTGATGTGCCAGGTAGCTGTTGATGTGGTCAGGAGCCCTTTTTCACTCTTCCTGTGCTTCTTTTCCCCTCCTTATTGCCTTCTGCTTCACTATGCCTGAGGATACAGAACCTGTCTTCACAGCATTCCATGCTTGGCTCCTCATAGTGGAGGGTGGGAGCAGGAAAGAAGTTGGGGCCAGCCTCTCTTTCCACTACAGGGAAGGGAGAAACAAGGCTAAGTCAGATGAGAAGAGCAGGAGCCGGAGTCTTTTCTGGTCCTCCTGGTTACAGGTGTGGGAACTGAGAACCTCCCACACCCTGCAGGACCGCAACAAGGACCAGAGGACTGAGGCAGGTAGGAAGCAGCTGGCAGAGGCAGAGCAAACAATCTACATCTCTGGCAGAGGGCAGCCAGCAGTCTGCCACCACAGCTGGCAGTCCAACACTGCTGTTTGCCGTTTGCTTTTAACTGGCTTCACATACGCAGATGCAAACATGCATGCTGGCACTTGGAAAAGGCATAAACTCACTGAGGGTAGACTGGGAGGCTGTGACCTCTGAGTACAACCGCCTGTAGAAATCTCCTCCCTGGTTGAAATCGTGCTGCAGACAGCATTTGAGAAGGTGGGTGCCTGTAATAGACACCTATTGGCTCCATCCCTGGGGTTTGTTGCTTGTTTTCACAAACGCAGTAATGCAAAGTGCACCCTTTCCTGAAACATCTGAAGGCAGGATTTGGAGCAGTGGAGTAACTTAATGTATGAGCAGCATAAACAGGTAAATTAACACTCGGGTGTCTTCAATGCTCCATACCAAAAGTGAGAAGTGTAGGACAAAAGATCAATGGTTACTGAAAAAGGGTAACTCCTCATGTAAAATGAACATGTTGAAGTAGGTGTTTCAGCAAGTAGCTGATTTGATTATTATCTGACATGCAGATAATGTGTAAGCTCAGACTTGCCACTTTCCCAGGTTTCAGGTTATGTTAAAACGGACATTTGAAAGTCTTGGTTTTTTGGTGACGTGAAGAGGATGGCTCTCCACAGCAACACTGACATGGCCAGCATGAGCAGGGTAGCTCTGATTCTGTGTTCAGACTAATCTGGTAGATCTGTGAGTCTTTTGAGAAGAGGGGATATATGCCATAGTGTCATTAACTGCAGGCATCTGATAGTAGTTAAAATAATCTGTACAACTCTATCTCTGCACGAGGAATGGGTAACCAGCATCAGCTGCCAAGCTTTAGGCCATTGTCTATATGCTTTTTTAAAGTACGTCCTAAATTTAAAACGAATCCTTTTTTTCTGAAAAAATTTTATGTGGTTGCATAATGGTGAGCGTGGTGCTGAGATACACATGTTCTCACAAGAAATGCGTGGTAAGAAGAGTGTCAGTTTTGAATAAGTGGAATAAAATAAGTTCTTTCATAAGCACCAAGAATATTCTTGATTTTCTTCACCAAAACATACAGCCTGGTCTTCCTCCTGAGAAGCCAAACAGAATTCGGTGCAAAAAGCACAAGGATTTTTCTGCTGTTGTGCCTGCTCTGTTCTGCCTCCACTAACATGCATTTGTACGCTTTGCGATAGGCATGAGTCTTCAGGAGGGGTCAGGGTGGAAAGGGAGCACATGCCAGCGCGCAGGGTGCAGAGAGACACGCGGTCCAGCCAGCAGAGCAGCCAGCTAGAGTGTGCTGTGAGTGCATTTGACACGCCAGCCAGCATGCCAGCTTCACTGCTCCACTGCTCCTCGGGGCAGCACGGCGAACTGGCTCTTGAAGCGGGACACGAAGTTGGCCCGGGGTGCTTCGCTGCGCCTCCTCTCCAGCAGGCCCTTTGCCAGCCAGTCAGAATTAGGACGTGGGTGGGAAAGCTTGCACAAAAGTAGGGGGGCTTTACTGGGAGTTTTGCTTTCATGAACCCCTCCTCCCCTGGACTGGTTTGTTTGTTCAGGCTTGGTTGCCTCCAGCAACACATTATTACCATGAACTATGGTGTATCCTGGGAGACCTGCAGGATTCCCTGCAAACCTTTTGAGTCCTTTGTCTCCAAGGAGAGAGAAATACAAAGGCATTTCACTCTGTTGACGCACTTGTATGTACATTGTTCCCCTTCTTTGAACGTTGGTGGTTCTCTTCCGCAAATGCTGTAACTCTACTCCGCAGTCTTCATCTTGCTTCTTTATCTTAGTCAGGAGGGTATACTTTTCCTGGTAAAGCCGGCAAGCTGCACTGCTGTAAAGGCTGTATTTGAAACCACGCGTAGCTGAGGACAATTCAGCAGGGCTGTGCACTTGTTAGCTCTGTACACGTGGGTTAGTCCATGCTGATGGTGGACTTCAGGCTTTCAGGGTAAATCGGGCTTTAAGGTAAATACAGATTGCGTCATTCGTGAGCAGCTTTCTGCTTGATTTAGCGTGGCTACAAAACAGTGAAGTGACGGTGTCATGGAGTAGCAACATGGGTATGTACTCAGGGCTCTGCTAAGACCATACATCTCTGCTAAAATCTGTGCCGCTGCAAATTCTTTAGATATAAACAAGTGCTATGAGAGCCTCCCCATGATGTAGGCAAACCCTGCAGGTATGCTTTCCATCTCTGCTCGGTTTGAAATTACAGGACTCAATAATTTTCCTCAAAAATCTGTTATGGCTCCTTTGGCTGTTCTGTGTCCCAGGCTTGCGTGGCCCAGCCAATACATCACAACATAGTTAAAACATTAGGAAGAGCACCTGATTTCCTGATTAGCCTATATGTGTCCAGAGGTGGATGACATCAGACAAAGTGATCTCCCGTAAAGGTCAAGGAGAGGTTAGTGCTCCAGTAGTTAAGGCATCAGTACCAGATGGCATCTCGATAGCAGAGCAGAGTCAGAGACAAGGCACATTGGTGTTCCCATGGGAGTGATGCTGGTGGTAATGGGGAGCTGTTGGGAGGGTGAAGGGCTAAGGAAATAACAGAGAAGGTGTTTTGAGTGTGATCTGCTGTCAACCAGGTGGTTTAGCTGGCAAGAGGCTTTGATGCTGATGAGACACGCAGTTTCTTCCGTGTGCTCCCGTTAAGGCTGTGTGCATTTTGCAGGTGTTTCCCAGTGAAGGACGCCAGACAGAGCTTCTTTCTGGAGGCTGTAATGCAGAGCTGTGGGCACACTCACAGCCGTGCCCCCTGCCCTGTGCCTTGGCTGCTGCCTGCAGCTGAGGCTTCAGCTCTGCCCTACATCCCCCTGTCCAGCTGCTCCCCGCCTGGCAAGAGGCTGGAGTGCTGCTGGGACAGAAGGGTTGTGCTCTGCTGAGATTGACAGTCCAGCAGCATCGGCAGGACAAAACCAGTCTGTCTTGCAAGTCCAAACAACCCAAACCCGAACTAATGGAGCAAACAGGTGTGAAGGGAGAAGGGTTTTGCCTGAGCCAGGAGCTCCTTGTCTGCTGGATGAAAAGAAAAGCAGGTCAATAAAAATCAACACATCCCTCATCAGATGACAGGGAAGAGGAGTTGCTCTTCAGCAAGCAAAGGCACTTGGGATTAACCCATTATTTCCCAGGGCTCATTTCCAAGGCGATCTCAAGTCAAACAGTATGGGACCAGCTCCCATCAGGCTTCTCCTCCCAGACGTGGAAACCCAGCTCAGGTGCTTCTTGATTTCTTTTCCCAGGAAAGAAGTGAGGAGGAAGGAAATAGGAGGATGAATGACTAGGCTTTACTTTTTCTGCATTTACATTCTTTCTTGCCATGTTATGTAATGAACGGCTTTAATCCACATGCTTCAGCCCATCCTGTGTTTTACAGAAAAATTTCAATGTGGCTCTTGAGTCTCAGGGCTGCCAGTACTTTCTGAAGAGAAAAGGGAGCCAGAAAAGTCTTCTGGGTGAAAGGCAGCTCTGTTTCAGGTATGCTAAGGTACTGTCTCAGTACATGTTTTTTAAGGTGAAAAAGTCATTTTTTTTCACTTCTTGATTTTTGTATACTTCTAGAAAGACTTCATGTTCTTTCTCAGAGGAGACGTTACAAAGTTTGTACTTCTGTTGGTTATACTTCTGGGATCATTTTGGTCGGAAACTGCAGTATTGTATGTAGATAAGATCATAAGTGAGGTCATTCTTTTCCTCCAGAATTGCCAGCCTTACACATTTACTAGACTTTAATAAATCACTCTTCCTACATTTTCCGAACAGCCCAACAGCCCGTCTGTTGTACAAACTGCACTGAAACACCACCTTAACAAAGCCGGCTAAAACTTCGACCCATGAGGGCTTCATCCAAATCCCCAGGATTTCTTTTGCTATGTTACATGGCTTTCATGCACCTATGATGCAGAGAGATGCCAGATCTAAAACTTTGCCTTCGGTTGCTGAAATCTTTCAAATCGATCACATAGCTCTAGGAAATGCTCTTTTACCCACAAGGTCCCTTTTCTCTTCCTCCACCTCGGGATTTTTTTCTCTTCCCGTCCATTTTTCCTCTTCTGGGTGCTGCGTCCCTTCTATACCTTTCCAATTTAAAATAACTTAAATGTTTAAGAAATGTGATGCAGACGGCTTCAACTTGTTCTCAGCGGATGAACCTGCTTCGTCTTGCCTTTTGGCAGTGAAAGTAAAATGGGTGCAGAAGAATTTCTTCATACTCTGCCTAAGAACTTAAATTGCTGTTCATTGACTGGATAATTACAGTAGCACTGTTGGTACTCTTTGAGAAAAGCCACACCAATTCTAGCAGTAGCTGAGGCTGTACTGAAGTGTCCTGCAGTGTCATTTAAATTCATCAGTGAAGTAGTTTCTGTGCCTTACAGGAATCTGAAAAGGCAATGTTTTTCTAGTAGTTATCTCTTTCAGTATTGTGCTTTAGGACTTTGACCTTTGTATCTGGATTTCTACTGTTGTGTAAGAAAGGTGTGTTATCCTTAAAATTCAATTTTCTGGATGAAAATTTAATGGAGATTTTCATTTTTTTAATTTCATTAAATCATTCCCCCACCCCCCCAAAAAAAATCTTTATTTCCTATACTCTAACACCATGACTCTAGTCCCGCTTAAATTAGCACAAGTTGGGAAAATGCTACTCAAGTCGGTGAGTAATTTTTGGAGCCAATTGATCACTATGCTGATAACAGTGTAATCACCTGCAGTGCCCCACGCAACAAGCTAAGGAGCCACATAATACAGGCAAATTTGCTAGAGTCACACCAAAGTTGTCATGTAACCAAAGTTAAAGTGTAAAATAAGTTCTTGTGCCATTTTTAGTCTAATTGCATAGTAATTGTCCAGAGGGAAATATTCCTCACTATTTTTCCTCAAAAATTTAAGAACCTAACACTCCCTTTATATTCTTCTAGTTTTTTGTTTTAAAAGCCTTCAACTCAGAAGATCACAGGTCTGCGTGGAAAGTATTCTGTATTTTTTTGTGTTAAGGGAGTTGGCTTTGCATTGTGTTTAACGAAGTTAGTTTGTACATAGACTATGTGCAACAAAAGGTAAGACTTTTAAAAAAAGGAAAACAAGATGGTGAGTATATAGCAATGTTTAAGGTCTCCAGACTGCATGCTGAATCTGCCAGTATAGTTTATTTTAAAGTAAATTTCAGGTTGTACAAAACACCTGTACAAAATGGTGAACGAATGGCGGAAATGGTAAAAATACAAATTCTATAGAAAAATCCCTGCTAGGATCACTGAGGCAATGAACTGTGGCCGCGGTATGTTCCGTGCTGTCTCACTGTCCTCTGTGATGTATGGCAGGGCTGTTGATAATTGTCTTTATTACCAGCACTATAAAGATAACGTAATTCTTAATTCCTGTGATGAGGTAAGATGGTGGGAACAGTGAAGATCCTCCAACATAATTTTCTACTCTGTGGTTTCTTCCGTAGAATTTTGAATACAAAGGCTGCCTTTATCAGCTGAATGTTTATTTTCCTCAGCTTCTTATCCTTTATAATTTGGCTCTGACTTTTATGGGGTGTCAAACGGAGCAGAGATTAGAAATTAGCACCCTTTGTGTCCCGTTGAAAGCAGAGCAGCCCCTCCTCCTTAGGCACTACAGAGTTCTTTGCTAATAACACTGACCAAAGGAGGCTTCATTAAACTTCATGTTGCTGGGCTGCAGAATTTGTTTGGTGCCATCATCCATTCAGACCATGACCTGGACAAATCAACCGTGATGCCTCAGATGTGAAAAGCCTTTGTTTGGCTTCTTGTGTTCTTAAGGCAATTAGTAGCTCTGGAGCTCATCTCCTTGGGCAAGGTAGGGTCACATCATCCCTTGGTGTAACTGCTGGTCTCAAGAAAAGTCACTTGGAACATCCCTCAAGTGATTCAGTTCCGTGTAATTTTAGCCATGTCATTCCCAACCCCATGGAAATGAGTGGCAGATGAGGATAAAGCTGGTTACACCCAGTTGTCACAGTCGCTTTGTCTGTGCTGGCAACCTGCTAGGCAATGTAATAGGCCAAAATTTCCTCTAAACTGGTGTAAAGAAGCTCGGTTATGCAATATGTCTGTCATTAGAGTGACTGAGGCTTTTCTCCATTTCCAAAACCTGTCGTCTGCCTGTTCACCACCTCTTTTTTTCAACCAGGCGTAAGCTACAATAGGTGTGATTTCTGTGTATCATGGCAGACTACACACAAGTCTTTGATTAAAAATCACTTTCCACTTGAAGATAAAGTTATTTCAGATAATACTAAATAAAGCAGACAGCTTTTTGTAATAGTCATTAAAGCCTTAGGACTTGTTTCACAAGTATGTAATTCCTTGAGCATGTCAGAGTTTGCTTTGTTCCAGAAGAATGAAAGGCCAGAGTTTTAAACTGTATTTCTTCATCATAAACCCTGAGGATGATGCATTTGCTTTGGCACTGGTTTTGCTGCTTCTTCAGATTAGCTCTCTGTTCCTTTCCGTGTTACTGCACTGGAGGGAGTGGTCTGATTTCCATTCATTCTGGTCAGGAGTTAAGATTTCAGGTTTCTTCCCCCAGGCACTGGTTGAAGCCTTTCCCTTTTCTGTGCCTTAAAGTCACAAGGCAGTGGAAGCGTGCAACCGGCGAGCCAGGGTGCTCCCTCTTTCTCTGTGTCTGTGCATGTAGTTATAGATGTGTTTATATATGTGTGTGTGTGCATGTATACATGCTCTTATTCGTAGACTCTTGCAGGACATCAAACAAAAATGTAAGTGCTGGGTTTTGTTGGAAGGGGTGGGTGGCAAACCCAACCGAGTGGCTGTTGAATCAGAGAGGTCTTAACCGTGATACAAATAATAGCCCAGTCCCCCCTCTGCCTTTCTGGCCCACCTCCGTCCCTCTCTACACACCCAGGTCCGGGTCTCCTCAGCTTGCAGCACAGATTGCTTTGCAGAACCAGGAGAACCGTTTTCTGTCAGGGGACATCCGACCAGCGTGTGAGGAAAGTAACATTCTCAGACTCTTCTGAACCAGCCTTGTCCTTGAGGGAGACAGAGCTCCTGCCTGCAACTCAGAGTCAGAGAAGGACTTTGTTACATGCAGCAGGAGATGCATCTGAAGGGATCCATTTCTAACTACAGCAAGATTGGCATGCATCTGAGTGGTTGCATTTGGGGACAGTCAGGACACCCCTGGGGATGGAGGAGGCATCTCTGAGAGTTCCCATCATGAGAACCAGACCAGCTGGGCAGTGGTGTGTCGCCTGTGAACTTCTCTACGTAGTCGTCTTCTCACAGACCTTAAACGGATACTGGCAAAACGCTGCTGCAACCATGTGGAAACACGTTAACAAGTAGAAACCGATCTGAGACCATGTCTCATAGAGCTCCCAGACATTAGTGGGTTTGGCTATTCCTGTTTTCAGTCATGAGAAGCCATATTTAGCTCTGACTAGTGCCTGGATTGAGCTGTGGGTTATATAGCTGAGGATTATCTGGCTTTCAGTTAATCTTTCCTCCCACTGTATCTTGATGCCTTTCATTCCTTATGTGCTTTTTTCTGCTCTGAATATATCCTGGCCTAAAGCATCTTGTCCTGCCAGGATGGTGCTCCAGAAACCCATTCTGGGCCACTGAATTTTAATTTTGCCATCTTTTCCTCCCAGTTAAAGGATCCTGGGATGGCTCTTGTTCAGAAGTTGCTGGTTGCAAGATAAATTATAAACACACGCCAAACATGGCTGACAGGGAATTGTACAGTCTGGGCTTGGTTCCTTCTCTTTCTAAACTGCTGCAGGATGAATACAGGCCAACAGAGATAAGATACTGTCTAAGAGCAAGTCCTCGTTTGTTATCTATGCTACAAATGCCTCAGGAAACAGAGCTGAAACAGACTTTCATCCAGGTTTCATATTTTGTAAGGATGAATGTGAATGAAGCCTGGTGAGGTGTGATGAAAACTAGACCTTGTCGTGGGTAACTGGGAGAGCTTAGGGGCTCTTCAGCGATTTGTTCTGCAATGAAATCCATTAGGCTGTCGGACAGCCCCAGCAATGAGAGTAGAAGCTCCACTGGTTAGCGATCTACAACAGTATCCGCCAAAGAAGTGTCAAACTTCAAAGGGACAGTCTTGAAAGGGGTGAACTAGACAGCCGGTACTGAGCAGCTGGTTTTGCTGCACGAGTTGTTGGAAAAGTTTTGTGGCTGTACTGGTTTTCATGGAATTTCCATCAGGGTGGACTTCTGAGAGACTGGACCTAAACTGCAATAGCAGGGTGGATAGGGTCCTTCTCTAGGATGAAGGGCGTGAAGCTCAGGTTGAGCTCTTGTGTGAACAAGAATAGAGTTGAACCTAGGTTTCTCACAGCCAAGTAGAAAGCCTGAGTCACCAGCCTAACAGGCATTTTGGAGTGAGTTTA
Organism: Buceros rhinoceros silvestris; assembly: GCF_000710305.1. Classification (NCBI taxonomy): domain Eukaryota; kingdom Metazoa; phylum Chordata; class Aves; order Bucerotiformes; family Bucerotidae; genus Buceros; species Buceros rhinoceros. The sequence goes on along the minus strand of NW_010417464.1, from coordinate 2,456 downwards.
TCCTTCTGATTTTTCACAAAAGAGTCTTTGAAGTGTTCAGCTTAGAGATAACAACTGCACTTTAGTGCATGCACTTTTTTGGAAAGGAGGTTCTTTTTTTCCATAGATCTGATTCTACTCCTTATTTGAATTAATTGTTGTACATATTTTAAAAGTTTTTTTTTAATAAGACAAAGGGTCAAGGGACTAATACCGTGTGAAAGAAAAACTCTGTTTCCTGAGAAACAAATTTGCTTCAGTATGTCCACGATATCCCAGCACCCCATGCAGTGCTCTGTCGTGGTGGCCAGATTAATTATGGACTGTAATTGGGAAGAAGAAACAAAAGAGGGAGTCTAGGAAAGATGACTTCATTGTCGCGCTCATCTTACATTGCTGTTTCACACAAAAAGATCGAGGCAGCAGACAGAACACCAGACAAAATTATCTACATAAAGGTTTCTCTTGGCCGAGGAGAGAAGAGGAAGGATGAAATGAAAAAAGGATCATTGTTATCTGGAAAGTCACATGAACAGGTCTGAGTTTTCACCTTTTCCAGCCAGCATGTTTGTTTAAGTCCCATACCTTTAAAAGATTTTGTTCAAACACTTTGTCCTTGGGCCGATTTCTCCATCTCATTCTGCCTTAGCCTCAACTCGCTACAAGCCAGGGATTTTTTGCCTCTGTGAAACAAAAAGTGCTTTTTCTTACACTGATAGAGAAAGCTCTGTCTGCTCTATGAAGCTGTTACAGAAAGGTGTAGGAGGGCAGTGAGCAGTGATGGTGGTGTATAAGGGACAGCTTTGTGGTTGGCAGACCTGGGGGTATGAAAAAACAAATGTTCCAGCTCTGCCATTAGTTATCTAATTTCAGATGAGTAGTGTAGGCTCAAGTTTGCAAAGGCCCAGATGGGGAGTCTGGCACAAGGGGGGACAGTATGTAGCCACTCTCTTGGTTTTTTTTCCAGAGGAGAGGCACGTAACCACTGATTCTGTCCCCTTCCATGCCAACACAAATGTACCCCGTTAGTAAGGCTGTCGTGTTGCTTCTGCAGGCTGGCAGGCACCAGCTTTGCTGCATGCTGTTTTGCACCTGAAAGATTCCTGTACAACACACTTGCAGTACCTGATCACAGAGTCATTCATTCCATCATCTAGTCCCCTCTTCATTTAATTCACACTCACCATTAGACCAAAACCCCAAAGCTCTAGCCTGCCTTTCCTTGTTAATTCTGCACACTGTCAACGCTCCGTCATTCAAACCATAAAGCCATTTACCTTCTGCAGTTAATTCAGTGTACTTGAAAATCATTTCTATACTGATTTATTCTAATGCTTAAATGTCAAATCAATAATTTATTTGTAAGCCAGATACTTTCTGGCGTGATTTCAAAATTACCCAGATAACCTGACCATCGAACAATCTGTTTTCCTTAGTGTGTCAAAAGACCACATGCATTTTTTTTCTCCATAGTAACTTGAAGGGGAAATGAGAAGAACCTGAATAACCCTAGAAATGTCACAGCAGAGCAGAAGGATGTTGGCTGTTCCACAGAGGTGATGACAGATGGTCCGGGTGGTTTTCAGTCTTATATCCGAACTGCTTGGGGCAGGGACGAGGGCAAGGACAGAGGCGATGTAGGCTGAAACAGAACATTTGGGAAAGCCCAGAGGTACATCTGGCAGGTGGAGCACTCTGTGTTGGTGGAGCTGGCTGTTTGGTGAGTTGATTAGGTTTCCTTCTTTCATTTGTTTCTTATGGGAAGAACTGGCCAGAACTTCCGGGATCATGAAGTCTAATCCCCTGCTATCACGAATGACTGTATTCTGTTAGCACTGTCATAAATTTGTCTTGCTTGGTCATTAAAAACACTACTTTTTGTGCCCTTCATTTTCCTTCTGTAAGACCGCACTAGAATCTCACACACTTTAGATGATCAGAAAACCACCCTCTAATTTCTGTCGTTTTAGAGAGACATGGGAAAATGTTTCCAAGGAGGGGCAAAAGTAGAGATTAAAAATGACCGACTGACTTTTTTAACCTGTGGTAAGTATTTTGCATTGAAAAGTTATCTCTGTGTTTACCGAATCTGGATTAAACCCAAACCCGTTCACCTCAGGGGACAAAAGAAAATCCCAGTCTCAAAACCAGCTGGCCTCCGAGGAGTTAACGGGACACGATGATTCAGCTGCCGACACAGGGAGCAGCCTGCTGCATTTTTGGCAAGGTGATCAGTTAAAATGTTTTGGGGCTAGGTTTGGTTTAGTTTTGCCTCCAAAAAAGGTAGCGTTTGTAGGAAAGAGTTAAAAACAGAACTTGGCGTGATTGTTTGGCAGGGTTTGCCGTGAAGTTTTCCACCGGTCCGGCTGCCCCTGCCAGCCTTTCTGCCCTTCTCCCCGCTCCTGCTTTCCTGGGTGTGCCAGATCTCCGCGTAACCTGGGCATTTTCCGCTCGCCCTGCCCACCCGGCGGCGAGGG
>NW_010417463.1:1164-2142 GCF_000710305.1 Buceros rhinoceros silvestris | reverse complement strand
CCCCCTGCCCGGACCCCCAGGGCAACACTGAGCATGTGCAACTCATTTGCATGGGAAGTGGGCAGGGGGCGGGCAGGGGGCGTTGACTGTTCATGACTATGTGTCGTTCTCGTTATATAAGGAGGAGTTCGCGTTCAGCGTGGGTGCATAGCTCTGGCGAAATTATCTGCTGTGCAACTAGCGCCGCATGAAAGCACACCTTGCCTTCCAACCTTCTGGGTTGTGGGGTTTATTTCCGCGAGTCAGGGCGAGGTGACAATCCGAGCTATAACTATCACCAACTATAGATCCGTATAACTATAGCTAACTATAGATCCGTATCTGGTGTCGGGTGTTCTCTGAATGTCCTGCAGGAGTGTGAAACTGGGCAGAGGTCCCGTGGTCTCATTCTCCCCTTATTCCACCCTGGACAAAACAAGCTGTTACCTCCACCCATGCAGGTGTCAATTGACGGAATTTGTGCCATTAGCAGAAGAGATGAGCTTGTCTACACTCGTCCCCACACGCACGTCTACACCAATGATGTCATGTAAAAAACCCTGGGTATAAATATGCTCCCAATTCTGACCCCAAACTGGGATAGGAGAAGACTCGACGCCATACGGATGGACAGATTGATGAATTCGCTGCCCTCTCCAACCCCCGACTCGGGACCCCTCCTGGGTCGGGGTCTCCGCCTCAGCCTACACTGAGTGATATTTTTGTCCTCGGCTGTATTTGGTATTTTGTCCCGGGTGTATTTTGCTCCTAGCACCCCGTTTGTGCATTAGTGGCTTATTGTGCCACGTAGCAGGGCTACAACAGACAGGCTGCGAGCTCTCGGTATCAGACCTGTGCCGTCTGTCTGGTAAATAAGCCGCAGCTCTGCAGTTCGTTCACCAACAGCAACACCAAAAAGAACCTGTAAATGTTGCTCTTGTAAATAAACCGTCTTTATTCTGATCCACCACCCCCTCACCCCCACACTGATTTTGCTTG
>NW_010417463.1:0-1049 GCF_000710305.1 Buceros rhinoceros silvestris | reverse complement strand
CGAGGAGGGGTTTGCCATGGATAAACTACTGCAGGAGCACAATTGTGTGCCATCCCCAGCATGGATGGAGGGGGCCCGAAAGTTCTGAAATGATGAGGAAAGGGTGGTGGAGCGGATAAAACAATGCAAGAGCCAAAGAAGGCTCAAAACAGGAAAGGGTAAAGGAGTTGTGCCTACGGTGTTGGGAGCCTGTTTGAATGGAAATGGGAAGTTTCCAGGAGTCTACAAGAGTTAGGGATGTGCAGTACACGGTTTTGGAATCGGAGAATGAGGTGCTGAAGGCGTCATTAGCCTTTGGAAAGGAGACCTGCGGCAAGGCCGAGAGAGCTTTGAAGTGAAAATGAGATACCAGGGAAGCGATCGGAGGAACGTGTAAGAGAACTCTTAAGTCAGAACGACTGCTACAAAGGCAGTCCGAGGAGCGTGTAATGCGGTTTGGCGTCAAAACGAACTATTAGAAAAAGAGCTGTCTGCAGCGGCCGAAAGGGAAAAGCGGCTGCAGGAGAGGCTGGATAAACTGCTGGACCGAATGGGCGGTAAACCACCCCCCATTCAACCCAACAGCTCCGCACCGCGCTGCGCCCTCGCTCTCCCGGGATGTGGGAGCGGGAGAGCTGGCGTCCTGGCGGCGATAGCCAGGAGGAAGCCGGCCCTGACCGGAACCCGTGACTGAAGTTACTGGGGACGGGGCAGGAGATCAGGTCGTGTTGTGCGAAGTGGAGACAGAAGTCTGTCGGGGGTCCGTTGTGCTTGTAACGGACGCTCCGTGCTCGGGACCTTGCTGCGATAGCCGGGAGGAAGCCGGCCCTGACCGGAACCCGTGACTGAAGTTACTGGGGACGGGGCAGGAGATCAGGTCGTGTTGTGCGAAGTGGAGACAGAAGTCTGTCGGGGGTCCGTTGTGCTTGTAACGGACGCTCCGTGCTCGGGACCGAGCTGGCCCAAAGGCAGGATCGGTGTGTCCGCAGGCGGGGAGGGGCGCGAGTGAGGACTGACGGCGTGTTTCACTGAGTGGGGCGAACCGCGTCCCGCTGAGCGAGGAGAGCGGG
>NW_010417462.1:0-256 GCF_000710305.1 Buceros rhinoceros silvestris | reverse complement strand
GCGGGTGGGGCTGGAGGTGCCAAAACTTGGGGGCACTGGGTTGAGGGGGGCTGGCTGCTGCCTGCTGCCTGGCTCTGTGCTGGGGTGGGGGTCTCTGAGGGGGCAGGGCTGCCCATGCCTGCAGGGAGGGCAGCGTTCCCTGGGCTGGGGCAGGGACCCTTCGCTGCCCTTTTTGTGGGGGGGTGTCTGCTGCAGCAGCCTCCGGTGACCCTGCCTGCTCCCCGCCTAGACCACCACCCTGATCGGGCTGCTGAAG
>NW_010417461.1:9709-13000 GCF_000710305.1 Buceros rhinoceros silvestris | reverse complement strand
TACATAAACTTGTTACTTGCTCTCCCAAATTACTATGTTAGGAAAAAATTGTTTTAAAAATAAGTTTTTAGTAGTTTGTTAACTACTACATCGGGAAAAAAGAAATATATTTCATTGAATGAAAATCATCCCCTGGCATTACAATTTGAGTCAAAAAAAAGTAACCGCTTGACATAATGCAACTTCCCTAGTTAACATATTAGAAGCTACCAAAAATTACTGAAGGGTTTTAACTTGGCAGTCAGAAGACAGACCATCTGCTCATTTTATTCCATAATCCATAAAACAAAGCTTTTATAGCTTCTTCTATATTGTAAAGCTAAGGAAATGCTTTAAAATTACTTCCACATGTCATGCAAATGACAAAAACCAGATGGTCCCACCTATCACAGCCACGTCAAAATACTTTAATGGTTTTGGTGACTTTCAGTGTGTTCACTGAAAAATGTATTGCTAAAATTGAGCTTATTTTTGCATTAGAAGATTCATTCAGGAGTTTCTGAAACCCATGAGTTATTAGATGTGAATTTTTATATAAACTATACATGTATAAAGTCATATTTCAAATATATTCATGTTTTATATATTACATATTTATTATGCATATATACATAAATAATTTCCCCACCACCAATTCCTCAGAATGTAACTGGTTAAGAAAAACAGATAGGGCAACATCAAGAGTACAAGATTGCAAGACTGTATGTAAGCAGAGTTGGAGGAAGCACCAAAGCAAATCAAATTAAAGAGATTTCCATACAAATCAGGCAAAGAGGTATTTTATTAGACTTGGAAAAGGAAGGGTTGGACACACCTTTCCAACTGCTCTATAAACCTCTATCAACACAGGATAGTAATGGAGAAAGATGAAAGACGAGGTAGCAAACACGAAAGAGAGCGGCCTGCTACCAAAAAAGATACCAGAGCTTGGTAAATGTTAATTAAACAAAAATACGCCTGTCCAAAGTGAACTCTGGCCATTCTGGCTGCTCTGTTATGCTTCAGTTTATCACTACGACAGAGGTGAGCAGTCTTTCTGCTTCGCATCAGCCAAAACCCAAAGAATGGCAAAAATAAACTGAGTATTTTGTGCTCAGAATACACTCTTTGAACAGGATGAGCTGTCAGTGGTGCAACAGGGGATGCACAGATTGACACCAGGTTCCTCTGGTATCACTTATTGCCTCTAAATTGTCCCAATCCCCTTTTTCCTGAACATCTGATTACTCAACTCTGCAACTGGTAATTAGCCCCTCCACCTTTTTCTGGTTGCATTTACAAATCCCTAGATCACTAGTAAATAGGAAGCAAATGAAAGTGAAAAGTGAACCTGCAACGCTCCTCAAAGAATCAATTGCTGGACTACTTGGACAAGAGACCATGGGTCAACCCAACCATGGGTTTTAGCAGTAATCTCAGGTTAGCCAGAGAAGAATTCCCCTGAAGATCTGTAGCAGCTCTCCACAAAAATCTGCAAATGTTTCATTTCAAACTGTCCATAATAGCAGAGCCTGCAGGGATCTGAAAGACTAACACCATTTAAAAAAAATGGTTAAAAAAACCACCCAGACAGCCCCTATCTTATGGTATTTCAAAGTCAAATCTTTTACATGAAAGAAAACAGCTTTGACACATCTTTTTTATGTTGTTAAATAATTCTCGCAGATACAGAAAAATCTCTGCTACATCTCCATGACAACTAGAGAATATTAATTAGGTAGCTCAAAGTCCTGGGGGTTTCCACCTGCCGTGGCCTCACGCCACACCATAAATTACCACTACACTTACATAATTCACAACAAGCTCACCCTGATCACTTGCTGTTACACAGGATATTGTATCTATTCAACTCCTGATTTTATCTCAGCTCAGCCACAGACAAAGAAAAAAACAAGTTCTGAAAAAACAGCAGACTTCCACTGTCTGCTCCTCTGGGTTCAATTCCATGTTACACTAACCTGGTTGTCTTTGAATGGGACTAAAATTAGAGCAGTTAACAAAGTCTGTGTAGGTGAATGATGACATTTGTCAAAAGGAATTTTAGTCAGAACAAGTATTCCTGCCAAAACCCTCACCTCCAATAACATACACACTCACCATTTTGAGGCTGAGGGCTCAGGATCTACCACAACACATTTTTATACAGAAGTTCCTTGCTCCAAGGCCTGAATTTCAATCACTACACCAGAACACTCTAAGTAGAGGAGACTACTAGAAGCCTGTTCATAACAAACCATGGGTTTGTAAACAAACATTCCTTAAATCAAAGATATGTTAAAAAAGATTGAATAAAACAGAACTCTGGGTTTACCATTACACTTCGCTGCTCTCCCCAGCCCAATAAAAAAGGAAACTAATTAAATCCTGACAGACTAAGTGAACTTCAGTGAAACAAACAAAAGATCTGAACTCCCCCCCAAAAAAGGAGTTGAAGAGAAGAGGCCACCTGTGTTTTATTTTGGCTCTGAAAACACCTCCTGAGACCCATGAGGGTAGCTACCATGGTGCCTAGGAGCTGACAGCCACAGTTAGGCTGAGCTGCAGGAAATAGGACAGCAGCATCACACAGCTCAGATGGGATATAAAAACAAAAAAAAGGTGGTTTTTTTTTTTAATTAAAGGCTTCTTACAATATTTCACAACCTATTCTTCATATCTTCCCAGCAGGTTTTTCAAATTTAACCAAGACATCTCCCCCTAGAAAAAAGTGGAACAAAAACTTTGTTTTCTAAATGAAAAGACTTCTCAAGTTCACGGAGATTGCTCTAGGTTCCAAGGAAGAAATACGGGAATATGAGGTTGTAGCTTTACTGAAATATCTACATACTCCTTAGTGAAGATTCCTCGAGGCCCAGAAGGTGTAACGTTGCTTGGATCGAGTCCATGCGTCTCTAGAATGTTGCGAGCTGCAGGACTTAAGCGAAACCTAAAGAAATAAGAAGAAAAATAAACTACTTTAACAATACAATTAGCTTATTTCATTAACATACATGAGGAGAAAATACCCAATGTAAGCGGGGAAAGAAAAGCGAGTTCTGTACAAGGGCTGTGACCCTAACGCTGAAGTCAGACTGTGCCCCTTCACCAAGCTTTAATTTAAAACTGAATTTAAAAAATACAATCATGACCTTAAAGGGATGAAAAACTCATCTCCCAACTTTCCTCTTAACAGCAGCAACACAATATACTTACAGATTCTTTTGGAAAAGGGTCACCAGTGAAGAACTGAACACATTTTTTTTTTTTTTTTTTTTTTAAGACCAGCTTTTTATAGCAACTTTAAAAAAAGGA
>NW_010417461.1:528-9676 GCF_000710305.1 Buceros rhinoceros silvestris | reverse complement strand
AATTGAAGAATTTTTTTTTTTTTTTTTTTTTTAAGACCAGCTTGTTATAGCAACATTACAAAAAGGAGCGGTAGGAGCTCAGACAAGAGGGTTGCTCCTCTCTTATTTGTTTGGCTCACAGTATTACACTACTTTCGCTCTGGCTTCAATTTTATTTTATTGGATTGATTTAATGAAATGGCTACTTTAGAAAGCAAAAGCCATAAAGATGTAGCTGCATAATTCAGTAACTGCTTTAGAAGGGTAAACATTAAGCCCTCCCACACTCCCAACAATTTAATCAGCATACACCTAAGCTATAGTGTAATACCACTAAAGCTGCACCTGCCATCATGACCTAGATGGGGTGCGCTCAACAGCAACACTTCTGCCTGGAAACAGGAACAGCGACCAACTACAGAGCACAGGACACCGCTACAGAACAGCCAGTGCACCTTAGCGTGACTTGCCTTCTGAAGAGAGTTAAAACCAATGTGCAGAGAAGAGATTTCAGAATTCTTAGATACAAAAGAAACCACATTTTCATAAAAGAATACTTGGGTTCAAGTTTTTCCACAAAATCTCCAATCCATTATTTCCTGAAGGAGACTGTATTTGCACCACGTGGAGTTTTAAGAAGGGTCCACAAGCCCTTGCCAGAAACCCCCATGTTCTAAATGAGCACCTGAGTCCAACAGGCTGACGCATCTCTAATTAACAGTTGCCGTGAAACAGATGCACTTCTGATGTTCTTTGGTACTAAAATGCAAGACTTCACCCTTTCAAGGATCCTTTCTTTGGATCATCCTCCTACTACAGGTAATCTTTGGGCAATGACCCCAACTCATCGTCTTTCCTTTGCATGTCAGCCTAAATGCTGACAACAGTAAACAACCAAAACCAAGTAGCCGGCATAGCACGTGCTACCAAAACTAGTCTCCTATTCTTTAACAAGCTGCAATTTTGCAGCTTTTGTGTTATCACCTCCAAATGAGGCACATCCTGCAATACAAACCAGTAACTTACAGATTACCGTTACCTGACTAACACTTCGGGGTTAATTTACTCCCCCTCTAAGAAGTCTGCAATGCTTAGAGTAGCCTAACAGATCAAAACAAGACTATCAAAGAGCGCTTAAACCCACAGTTTTCAGTTTTTCACATCGCACTATTAGGAAAGCAAGAATATATTTTTTCTAATATCAGAAGTGCAAGGGCTTGGAAGGGGTTTGGAGAGTTTCTCCTAAAAGAGAAATAGAAAACAAGGTATAGGTAAACTGAAACACTTTTTTGAGTTAACAACTTGGTAACAGGTAAAAAGGGACAAAAGATTCTTCTTGGTTCAGCTCTACTGATTTAAGTAAGAGTTCCACTTCATGTCAAACATGGAAACTTACTGGAACTTTCCAGGCTGATGTTCCAGCTTAGGAGGGGCTGAAACTGGAGCTGCTGCAGGAGCTGAGCTAACTGCAGGTGCTGGTGGAGCCAGAGAAGATGGATCACTACTGTCAGGTGGTATTTCAACCTGCTTCCAGTCCTGTCCTTCCTCTACCAGCAGACAGATTAGTGAGCCCAAGCGTATATTTTTGCTTCCTTCTTCCACCTAAATTTAAGGTGACGAGAACATTAAGTTACAGATTGTGCCGTCTAGACTAACATGACTAAAGATGGTCGATGTGAAAATTTCAGGCATGTTAATGACGCTTCATTAAAAACGTATCCCATTTTATTCCTACTATTAATAAGATGACTCATGACTGAAATTAATTACAGTTGCTATTATAAGATGAGGAACATTAACTTATGCCCCCAAATCCCATACATCTGAAATTCACATTCAGAATCAAAGCAAGCAAGTTATAGCTACCTAAACTAGTTTTTGAGGCAGCATGCTCAACGACAGTCTGAAGAGAAGTTGTATCATCCCACTCAAAGGCAGAATCCCTACCAGTATTTTCGCCAACACGCCATCGTCACTGGACTCCATGGTGATCACCGCTTTGTCCGTTTCTATCTCACACAAGGCATCTCCAGCACTCACCAATTCACCTGCAAAACACAACAGGACTTGAGAACACTTAGCCTGAGCTTTCAGATCTACTTAACCACAGAAAATAGGTATTTATCCACATAATACAGCCATTTTATGATCTTTAATATTATTCTATAGTCTATTCCCCATCATCATTTACCACATTGTATCTTTCATCTCCAAATGAAACCTCTCAGATTCAGAGGTACAAACATGAACATATTCCAAACACTGATGTTCACAGTAGGTTTTCCAAGAGGAAGCACACCCACGATGAAATTTATTTCCAGAACGCTATCATCAGTCACACTGTCATGGATAAAACCCTGAGCCTCCCATATTCATTGCCAGCCATAAGTCAAAGCGAGCTATTCCAAACTGGGATTTTTTTAAGACAATGGTCACAGGCAACAATGTCATTAAGTATTACAGTTTTCTTCTAGTTTGTATCTACACTATTAAAGATATTTAAAAAATAACCTTGGGAATTTCCATCTCTTTGAGGAAACAAGCTTGCAGACACGCTTTCCAATTTCCTATATAGTTTAAAAAAGATCTTTTAGAAAGATACTTTGTGAAATCAACTGGTAGAAATTGCTTTTGCTACATTACACAAATCTATGATTAATTTTGAAGTATACTCTGCTTTTGAAGAAAATCTGTATCTACTAGTGCATGATAAAGATATTATCGATCTGGATTCTTTCAACAGATCAGTACTGACTAGATGGCCAACATTAAAATGGAACTTACATTGAAAAACTTTGGGGTAGTTGCTTAATCTTTAGACTAAGTAAAATTTTAACACTTCTCCAGTACCAGAAATGCAGTGGCAGTATTACCTGTCTAAGCATTTCATTTAATTCCTCATACACTCTCTGTTGTCCTTAAGCACCAGAATAAACCTTGTCCAGGTTACCACCTGTATTTAGCTAAGAAATTTTTTTTTTTTTTAATAATTATTTCCTGTTTCAGGACAGCCTGAATTAGAAGGGGAAAACGAAGTGGTGTTTGATCCTTGTGATGACTGCAGTAGGAAGCATTCAAAGCTCAGTCACCTACATAGTTTTCTATGGCATAAAGGTTCCTCTTACAGAATTTGGCGGGAGTACACAATTACCACCTGATCTTTTTAATTTAATAATCCGATTGCTGCATGGCACTTTGCAATAAATAGAGCATAAACCATTTGTAACAGAAAGTCACAACTCCAGTCTTTTAATTCCATCATTAATTCAAGTAGCTCAGGTATCAGATCATAGAATCACAGAATCATCTGCTTGGACTTTAAGATTGAGTCCAGCCGTTCCCCCAGCACTGCCAGGGTCCCTAAACCACGTCCCTCAGCACCACACCCACACGGCTTTTAAACACTTCCAGAGATCATCAGGTAAGGACTTTGTAGATATTAAGAAATTGAAACTGGGCAAATTCTGTAACCTACAGAGCTAAGATCGGCAAACAGAAAGGAGGTGAACTCTGCCTCTTAATTATTCTCTTCTTGAGCCTGCAACCACACTGTAAGTGTTCTGCACCATTAAAAGAAATCCTGGTGCTAAGCAACTTGCAGCAGTGACTCCAGCAGTGCAAATTCCTCCATCCCTATGACTGGCACACATGACACCTCCCACCTTGGGCACCTGAGGCCGTTCACAGAGACCAAATGGGAAGGCAAGAGGGAAAGTCTGCAGTGAACTGGTCAAACCACATTTCCACCACTTTTGTTGTTTTCCTCTCACTGCTGAAGCCAAGAAGTGGTCACCTTTGGAAGGCAATTCATTAAATGCCATTTTCAGAACGATACTTCACAGCAGCGTTCAAAAATCTCCCGTTTCAGTACTCAAGAGCAATAGAAAGGACCACAGTTATTTTCTTTAGAGATGGCAAAATTTGCAATAGCTCCTCATTGATGCCCACTTTGACATCTGCTACAAATCTGCTTTCCCCACAGGCAGCGCTGTAAGAGCATTTTTTGCAGAACGTGTTTTTGCTCTTACACTTTCTAATGAGAGCAGTATTTGCCACAATGTTGCCTGTGTGGCAGCTCAGATTATATACGAAGCCCTTCAAAAATCTCGTGTAGTGTTCATTTGGGGTTTTTTTAAACCCTCAAGTTCTTCTAGCTAGGCTGAATGACTAGGATCTCAACTGAAGCCAAGTTTCCCTCTAGGAGATCCCATCCAACTGCCATTCAACAGCCGACGTGCTCTCTTCAATCACTGACAGACAAGAAGCCAAAGCACAAGGCTGAATCACTGTATCCCTTGACATTCCCTTTGCAAATCAAAGCAAAGTTGCCCGAGCGCAGAGTCTGGAGTCCCTGGAGGTGATGTCTCGGAAGGCGGCAGTTCCACCACACGAGGACACAGCCAGCACTGTCACCTATTCTGTTTCCTGCCCAAGATAACAAGAGGATTTCGGTCTCCTGGGCTGTCAGTCTATCACCTTTCATCAACATTAAATTCATACATAATAAATACAAGGTTTTAGAAACACAGTTTAACGAGAACAACTTTATTACCCACAGGAATCAATATGAAACTGCATTAACAATGAGAAGGAAATAGTAAAGCTGTCAATTAAATTCAGCATTTTTTCTTCTGCAGTGCTGAAATCATCTGCTCATCCTGTGAAGTGAAAACATTTGATATTTACACAACAAGCAGAAAAATTATCAAAAGAGTATTCCACTGACACCTGCTGGTGAGACAGCAGAGGAAGTATTTCCTATGCAGTCATCAGCTTTCTCCTCTCAGCTGCTCTAAAACAGGTATTTTCTTGGCTATAAGATTATCAAACATTTATATTCAGAAATTCCATTACAGTTAGATGGCCAGCTCACTGGAGGATTATGTAGTTATGAGCATCCCTTGCAGACAGGAGTATAAGCATTAAATCACTTTGCCTTTTTCTTCAAAATATAGCTTTGTTTGTTTACATGTTTGATGTTTATTTTCCAGGCTGTCAGAGGAAAAAATAAATCTACACATGGTCACAAATGTGCCAAATAAGACAATACACTAAATCCAGTTTTGGTCTTGTTTCTAAATAGAGCAATAAAAATCCTAAAATATCTTTCTCGAAGTCCAACCACCAATTAAGATTTTATTTTAATTTAATTACAATGGGTGTGGAGACCTTTTACCCCCTTTTGTGTTTGGGTGGAAATGCAGTGAAAAGTCTGACAAAAACCATTGTAGAGCTGTTGTGTCCTAAGACCTTTGGACGAGGAAAATAGATTCATTCATGTTGTGGAGCCCCTGGAATCTACTTCTGCTCCCTGCTTTCTCTTCCAATTTTGAAGCCACATTTATTAAAAATCAACACTAGTCTGTTTTACAATGTCTTACAGTTATTGACAACTAATGAATAGAAGAATAATGTTGGATTGTTCCTTTCTCTCTGCATAATTTTGGACTTGATACCTGTCCAAAAACAAGATATATTGCTACAGTCAGCTAAATGGCCAGTATGTCAAAATCCAGTTTGAGTATCAAACTGGAGAGGGGAAAGGGTAGGAGGAGAGGTGAGCACGGCCCCCTGACAGAACAGGGACTGCTGATTCTGCTGCAGATCATTCTTGTCTTACACAGGAGCAACGTGAGTACAAACTATAAAACTACCATATCTTTCACATTGTTTTGTAACACAGAAGAGTGAAACTGAGACCCTCCCCAAAGGGTCTCAGACTTCCAGAGCTACTGATCAGCATGAAAACACTGGGAATTAAACACACACGCACACACTCACACCTTGGAACAGTCTAAAGGAACATTTTCAAAAATACAATCAATGCAACTTTTGGAAAGCAACTGAAGGGAAAAACGTTTCAAGAACCAACAACTTCAACAGGTATTGTTTGAGAAGATAGGACCCATATCCCAAACATTCTTTCAGGTGGTACCTCAGTGTTTTAAAGCAGAATGATCTTATTCTTACAGAATAGATTAACATTGCCTGCAAAGAACTGCACAAACGCAGCCATAGAAACCGCTAGCTCACCTTCCTTTTTTAACCATTTCACAATGTTTCCTTGTTCCATTGTAGGGGACAGTGCAGGCATGACGACTTTAATCCCAGGCGTACCTGTAAAACAAACACATGATTATCTAAACACTTTCTCAGTATCACTATTTTCTCAGTTAACTGCTTAACGCAAATGAAACTAGAAGTGCATCAATCTGAAAGACGCTTGAACAGAAGATGCGCTGTGATGCTCTTTTTTTTTAAGCCAACATACAAGCTGCACTCCCAAGAGCACCAAGGAAAAAAAGGCATTAAGTATAGAACCTATATGTTACCCAGAAAACAAGGGCTGACTTGAGTATGAAGTCATAAATAACATAAACTATTAAGCAAATTAAACTCTGTTTTAAGTAAAAATACAATATGGAAACTTTGGATCTGATGGAGATGACTTTAGATACACTGCTTCAGCTTTGATTCAATTAATTTTAAATAGAAACTTTTTCCATAAGCAAGTCTTAGTGCATCATTAAAAATATATAAGCTAGTATTTAAAATAGCCCTCAGTTCAGCCTGACCCACTGAACAATCCTACGGTGGGTGCAGGTGAAAAAGGGGTATATAACTTTTGTCCAGCAGAAATGTAAATAGAAAAAAAAATAAACCCTACAACTTGGTTAGAGCTCCAACTGCACACAAAGCATGGTGTGTAGAATGAAAAAGCAGCTATAAGATACAAACATGCATTAGAATAAAAACCAGCAGCTAGCTTGAAGCTGTGATTTATTTATTTTTTTTATTTCCCCCGCACATACCATAAACAGAAGTCTGAACATAAGACTTGTATATAAGCAGGCCCAGAGAAGAGAACTGCATGCACGGACATCTCGGTCCTCAAGAGGCCAAAACTGCTGCGGTCACATGAAGTTGGGTGAGAGGTATGCTCCTTGCTGATGAACCACAGTGTGCTGGAGGACAGCACAAAACACCTCACGAATTCCTCGGTGGTGTGCACTGTATTTTTATTCCTCGTTCTGCAGCGTGTCAGCAGCATGGTATGAATGCAAGACCAGAGCAGCAGCCATGCAGGTATCTCCCCTTCTGCCTCAGAGCCCTTCCAGCGTGAGGAAAGAGCGGGGTGTCAACATGCAGAACTTATCTCGCCAACCAAGAATCCTTTCCCACCCTTACCCAAAAGCCTAGATACTTGTATCTTGGTTATGGCCTCTGGCTTCATGCTGAACCATGATATTAAGAGCACATCAAGGCAAAGCACGCAATCCTAGTCCCTCAAAAAAAAGAAATGGGAATTCAGAGTCCTGAAGTTTTGTCGGTCTTATCAAAAATCTGCCAAAAATGCCATATCCTCCTTTCTTCTCTCCTCCTCCTCTTCGCAGCAAGCTGTGAAATTTTTTCCAGACAACAGTTTATCTTTTAAATTAATAAAGCCCCGCTGATCCTAGTACTCCAGACACCTAATAAACTTTTACAGTGTTTATTTATCCTCTCCCCTAGAAAACTCTATCTTTGCAAACCGAAGTTGCCTAATTTCAAGTTTCAGTGAGCAGATGTTATTCTCTGTTAAAAAGCATGACAGATTTCTCCGAATCTGCTTGATAAATGCACCCACAGAGAGGAGTGCAGCAAGCTGTGTGCCAGGTAAGGGGGTTCGTCTGAGGACAGGGCTCATGGTCCAGCACATTCCTCACCTTCGGAGCATGTGATATCTCCTGTTATTCGATCCAGTACACTAAAGGAGTATTCCAACATACAACTTGTAATACAGGAGAGATTCTGGTTCTTACGTTTTAAGCATAGGTACAAGTCCGAAGAAATATATCTCATTAGATACTGTCTTGTAAGAGTGTATTCCAGCACCTAACTGATTTTTGAGGCTCTTTCTTGTACTATTTTGTCTGAGTCCGTATTCAGTTAGAGAACGGAAACATACACACAGAAAGTACATTGTATACCACAGCAAGAATCAACTCTGCTTCACATTCCCTTTTCCCTAACACCCAGCATTAAGGCTCACTGTCATTCAACAGGAAACACCACCACATTGCTCCCAGTTGCTGCACTGCTTAGAATACGCAGGAACAGCTTTTAAAATTTAGAAATTAATCCTTTTTTCACCCCCCCCTCATTATCCAGAATAAAAGGACAAGAAAAAAACCTGGATGACTTTTGAGCTGAAAAGCATGTGTCACCTAGACTGAGAATGCTGCTCATCCTTCCCTCCAAGTCCTCAGAGTTAACATGGTTAAGACCTCAGAGGAGACAAAGTCAGAAGAAAAACTTCAATTAACACACAATGACTTAAGGGAATTAAAAATGTCCACCCATGTTCTGCAGCTCAGTGATGTGAATATGTACAATAAACGTGACCTTGTCTTTCTCATTGCTACAGGATCAGGAAAAAATAAATCATTACATTCGTAAAAGAATGCAGGAATTCGGCCATAAAGATTTCAGAGCACAGGCGGAGTTAAAGACATTATAATAGTTTTTTCCATTATTTCTACTTCCATTATTATTTAATCTCTCTTCCCACACCTCCAGGCAGGGGCTGGGGGAGCAAAGTCCCTCCCACTGTAACAGAAGATGTGGTTTGTGACCACCTGGTGATAGCTTACTGCAAGGAAGAAAAAAAACATTCACTCATTTCTATATAAAAATTAATAATTTAACTTCAGCAATATATTAAAGATGCCTTTCTCACCATAAAGATAGAAAATACTACAACAGATTAGGAGGACTGTAGACAATAAGGACTTAGATAATAGTGCTGGAAAGAAGAACGCATCGAGATCTAGAACACAATGAATAACAAGTCGCTAAAGCACTACTGAGTTTTGTTGTAATTTATTGTATTGCGTAGTTTTATTACACAAGGTTAGCAAGAGCTCATTTCTTTCTAAGTGCACTTAAAACCCACAGAGTTTGGGTATTTTATGCTCAGTATCACACCAGTACCTAACAACACCTCTGACTACTGGGTAAATGTTCTACGAGTTGTAAAGCAGGGAAAGAAAAGATCACATTTCTTTTGGGCAACCAAACCCCTTGCCCCATCTCTTACAGGCAGAGGGAAATGCAGAAGGTAAGCAGATGATCTGCTTGCTAATTCTGTAACGACAAACTCCAGAGAAGAGAAAAACTACCTCGAAAG
>NW_010417461.1:0-457 GCF_000710305.1 Buceros rhinoceros silvestris | reverse complement strand
ACCCCAAAAAAAAAAAAAACCTCCCTCGAAAGGCTCCTGCCATAACCTCATAGGTTAACTTCTATGGAGCAATGTATGCTAGACACGCAATTAATAAATTCAAATCTAAACTTAGTATTAAATTTAGTTAATATTAATTTAATATTCAAAATAAAATACATCAAGTACAGCCTCCATGCCATTCTCCAGCTACTTCAAACATTACTTGTGGGATAACAGAATGACAGAAAAGTGGCAGAATCTCCAAACACTGGAGAAAAAACAAAACAAACCCCAAAACTTTCAGTACTTCACTGTTTATAAGCACTTTTTTTTCCTTGGCCACAACAGACTTTGAAGGTCTCATCTCCCATCAGCCTGGTTTCCTCTCCAGACTCTGCTTCCTTCACTTCTTTCCTCAGTGGCCACGTTTTCCGGACCTTTAATAATTCTCGCACGTCCTGTTGAATCCTCTCGC
>NW_010417460.1:0-323 GCF_000710305.1 Buceros rhinoceros silvestris | reverse complement strand
CGCTGCTGTCAGTGGTGATGTGATCTGCCTAACGAGGGCCCAGCCGAGCCCCCCCGGCTGTGCCGGGGCTGCTGCGTGGGCACCGGCTGGTGCAGAGGGGCCGGTGGCCGCAGTGCTGTGCCAGTGCCACATGGCTCCTGTGTATGGTGCTGGACCTTGATCTCCCGAAGTGTTTGTGGGGATCCAGCAGCCCTGAGGAGCTGGGAGGGTGTTGGGTGGTGGGTGCTGGGAGCAAAGGGGTGTCCTGGGAGCTTGAGGGGATGTTGCGTGGAGTTGCTGGAGAGAACACGGGGCCAGGGTCACTCAGAGAGGCTGGGGATGCG
>NW_010417459.1:0-312 GCF_000710305.1 Buceros rhinoceros silvestris | reverse complement strand
AAGGACGGGAAGAGCATCGCCCCTGAGGAGGGTGCCCGCGTTTGCAGGGGAAATCCAGGGCAAGGCGGACTGGCGGTACTGCCTCGGTGTGTGGCACTGGTGAGCCCGTGTGACAGCTCCAGAGAGACACGGGAACATCGGCGAGGAGTGCGAGAGGAGGCAGAGGGATGCCGTGAGGGCGCGGGGGCCCGGGGAGCCCGGGGCAGGGGAGGGGGCGCCTTGGTGTCTCGAAGGGCAGGTTAGGGACGTTCTGATCAGCCCGTAAACCTCCACCCAGCGAGGAAATTCAGGGACTCGCTGAGCTGAGATCTC
>NW_010417458.1:1885-2360 GCF_000710305.1 Buceros rhinoceros silvestris | reverse complement strand
CCGATAATACAGGGTCTAGCACAGAAAAGCCTTTTCAGAACCGCCCCGAATCCCACGTCCTGCGGTCATTCTGCTTGAATTAATACAGATTTTTGGTCCCTTTCCCAGCTTTCGAAGTGATATAGAATTGCCGGTAAAGCTTGTAACAAGCAGAGGAGTCAAGTGTGGTGCTGGCTGCTGGGATTTTTGTGAATTGGGCTCAGATCCTGGCATGCCCTGCGCAGGCGGTTGTTTTGTGCTGCCTTAGGGGGTTCTCCTGGCCAGACACCCTCTGCTAAGGCTGTGGCCGGGTGGGCGCTGACGTACCCGCCGACTGTTGGAACGGCTGCCCTAGTTCTGTTCCAAGGGTTTGCGCTCGAGCGGTGTGTGGTACGTGAGCTCCAGCCCCTTGTCTAAGGCAGTGACAGAGTGACACAACCCAGCGGCCTTGGCTTTGTGGGAGAGATCGAGTGTTTTCAAACCGGATGCAGTTAGG
>NW_010417458.1:575-1403 GCF_000710305.1 Buceros rhinoceros silvestris | reverse complement strand
CAGCAGGAGCAGCCCAAGCTCATGCCTCAGGTGTGGTATGTTTCTTTGTCCTGAGTTGAGATGCCCTGAGGGTGCAGAGTGCTGCCCAAAGGCATTCCTCCCTCTCCCGAGACCTGCTCCGCTGTTCTCCGCTGGTGGGGCAGAACGGGCTGTGTCAGAGTCACCCTGAAGCACTGAGTGCCCTTGCTCAGGGTGAGGGGTCACAGCCCGGGACAGCCAGGCCTCCCCTGGCAGTGGGGGCCCGGTTGGTGCGCAGCCCTGGGGAGGTACACGGCCAGCCAAGAGCTCGTGCTGCTGGCACCGAGGTGCAGACAGCACCGCAGGAGGACCCTTACGGAGAGAAGCCAAAGGACCGAGACTGCTCCTTCCTCACGGGGCCACCATCGCTGATGGTTGTTGGAGTGGCTCTCAGTCCACAGGAAATAAAGTTTCGGGTTTGGCCTTTTCAGGTCCTTCTTGTAGATGGGAACGGGCTGCTCCACCCCAGAGGTAGGACCGTGCTGGAGAGTCCTGCTCTGCAGGGTCCCCCTCTGCTGCTCGAGATCCCTGTTCTTCAGTGCCCTGCAGTGACAGTGACTCGTTGTTGGCAGGATTTGGGGTGGCCTGTCACCTCGGAGTCCTGACGGATCTACCATGCGTCGGGGTGGCCAAGAACCTCCTGCAGGTGGATGGCCTGGTCAGGGATGAGCTGCACAAAGAGCAGGTGAGGCTGGGCCGGAAATGTATTTCTACTGTAGTGTCCCAAGGGAACTGGGAGAGCCGCATGCAAGGAGCCAAACCATCTGAGCTCGCTTGTGTTTGTCCCTAGATCCGTTCCCTGCAGAGGGG
>NW_010417458.1:0-209 GCF_000710305.1 Buceros rhinoceros silvestris | reverse complement strand
GATGTATTCAGGTCCATGGCGGCGGCGTCCGAGGAGCCGAGCTCCAGCACCCCCATTCTGAAGCGCAGTCACGGGGCAGTGCCGGTTCTGCAGCCGTTTACTGGGATGTGATAGGGGAGTGGCTGACTCAGAGGAGCACCGCGCAGGGAACGGGAGCTCCGAGACACTGCCTGCGGCCGCTGTTAGGTCAGCCAAGGCTGGGGGAGGAA
>NW_010417457.1:25596-32978 GCF_000710305.1 Buceros rhinoceros silvestris | reverse complement strand
AGCCGCCTCCCGACCCCTCGTGCTCCGGCGGCGCTCGGCGCTGCAGAGCCCCGGCGCCACCTCGGAGCGCCTTTCCAGGCGGGAGCTGCCCCAGAGCACTCATGGTGACAGTTTTGTCACCCCAGAATGTATCTGGGTGAAAGCTGCCCATGGGTTTCTGTTCTGGGAAACCTAACTGCCTACCCTGCCTCGGTCGCTCTTCCCGGGTCGCGGAGCAGTTTTCTGCCTTTTTTTCCCGAAGTGTTTCTGTGTTCACCCAGAGTGAGCCGTCGCCCTCGTCAGGGTGTGCTTGAGCACACACACAGAACAGTTCTGTACAAGTACTGTACAAGTTCTGTACAAGAGACAAGTACTGTAATGCAGTTCAGTTCTGCATGGTGCTGTTATAAGGCAAACTTTTCTGAGATACCCGAGTTTGGTTTTGAAATACTACTTGCATAGATTTTGCCAGTAAAATTAGTTTGTATCTTATTTATATGCTGCAGTTTAAATAAGTGAGATCAACAGTTCAGCGTGGGCTGTTTCTTTGTAGAAATGTGGACGGTCAGACTTTCCACGCTGGAGGTCTGCGTGTCTCTAGAGGTGCATGTTCACAGTCTTACTTGAGCACATGTACGCGTTGGTAAAGCAGAGTGTAGTCCAAATGATGTTTTGCCCTGTACATGTCTTGTTTCGGTTATGCTCCTTTGCATGTTATTTCACCTAACCGACTAGTGAAACTACTCACAATCTACCTGGTCGAAACTTCTCCGAGCGGTCGGATTATGGCAGACGAGGAGCTGTAGGTTGCACTCACTCTTTGGTGTGACTGCTCCTACCTCTGCTTATCTCTTGTCAGCTCTAAATAGGAAATTTGCTTTGAAAGAGCACTGATAGCGCAGCTGGCCTCTTGCAGCCCTTGCAGCCTTTCGGTTGCCACAGACCACGCAGCTCTGGTGTGAAAAGCGCCACTGCTCTGAACCCCATTGCTTGTGGGCATCACTGTGAGATCCAGAGTTACCGTTCTTTATTGGCAGACTCAAGGCGGGTATTGCAGGGGCACCGTGGGTCAGGCTGTGCAGTATCTGGAAAGGCATCCCAGCTGCGTGGAGTCCTGATCCTGCACACCATTCCTGTTCCTGTGATGGGAAGCACATTAGATTAAGTGGATGTTGTTTAAAAATGTAGGAAAAGCCGTTGACGCAGTGTGTTGCTTGTAACTTTTCCATTTAATGGATTTTGTTGGGAATATTTCTTTTTTTGAAGTGGAAGTTTCTGATTATTATTTCTGCCTTGCAGGGACTAATGAACATTTTTGTAAACTTTGAAGACAATGCATGTCTGAGCTGTTGTAACTGGAAATGAGGCTGAATGCATTCCCTTGCTCATCATACTACTTACGTTGTTGCCATGTATTAATAGTCCAAAAAAAATAACATCTTCTGTTTGCAGACCTCAAAGTTTTAACTTAAATAAGCAAGCACATGATGCATGTGCGGCATGTTACATGAATAGGATACATTTTTAACCTTTGTCTCGTTTAAAAAATTATAATGAGGGAAACCCCCCTAACTATCTTCAAAGGGAATCAGCTATTCAAGTGTTAGGAGAAGGTGTTTGGATGTTCCTCACTGCTTCATCCCAGAAGTCTTTTCTAAGAGGTGGGAATCGTCTGCCTTTAAGTAAACCGCATAAAAGCTTGCTGAGGCTCTAAACAGGAATTGGTAGGGATAAAAATCCAGAGAGGAAGAGTTTTGCAGTGGAAGGAGGTCCAAGACTTTTATTTGGAAGACAAAATTTGCTGAACTTGGAATGCGCTTAGAAGCTGGAAGTAGGAACTGAAATGTTCTAGTATGTTTACATACTTATTTTCATTTAACCTTGAAGCAAATTTCATATGGAATATTATCAAAACAGAAGTTACAGTGCAGATCTTTGCAGAAGCACAAAACCCTGAGGCCTAAAACAGCAGTTGCTTACTGTTTGCCCTGACAACAGGAAGCTGCTCATTTCCGTTAAATAGTAACTAGCCTAGACTGACTAAACCTAGATTTCGGAGCACTTTGTGGCTTAATTTGCCTGTTTTGAGTTTTCTTTAAATACTTGCTGCTAGGTAAAGAATAATGGTACTTTAGATGGCTGTGGAAATAAATGGTTGAGAAATCTCAACCTTGGTCAGCTTCTTATTTCAGTTTGTCAAGACGAGTCCTCCGAGTGATGGACGGTAAAATACCAAATCATCTGTAAAGCCCGTAATGCCTTCCTACAGATTATTTTTATACAGATAATGAAAGTACTGAATAACAGAGTATGGTATGTAAACAGTAGCTGGTTCGAGAGAAGTTACAAGTTCATGATTAATTTTCTTCCAGGTTGCAGGTGTTCACTCTTCAGTTTACCTCATGATAAATTTATGGCATGGTTTTGGCATGGAATTTCCCTTTAATTTTTTTTTTTATTATTAATACTTATACCCGAACACTAAAATGATAAAAGGAAAAACAAAGTTGCCAAGTGGTATTTATCATGATCTTAACATTGGATATACCCACTTAATTTACCTGCTTAATCTAAATGGTTGGTAGTGTGTTTTACATAGCTTTTGCTGTATTGATTACCTTCTAGCAGCTTTGACTACTGTCTGAGTAAATTTGATTTAGAGCTTCTTACATCACTGAGCTATAATACAGAACATTTGGATTGCACTTTGCTTGCTTTCTTTTTTCTTTTTTTCTCTTTTTTTTTTAATCCTTCGTTGGTATGTTTCTTGCTATTTTTTTCTATTTTCCCACTTTTAGGTAGATCATTCAAACAACTTTCATCTTCCCTCACTGACAATTTTCTTATGCTTTATTTAAGTTAGGTTTTGTGGATCAGACTGATCACATGAACAAGACAAAATTTAACTGAAAAGCAGTGTCCAGCAGAAAAGCTGAACAGGCATTGAGACATATTCCAGTGATACGTATCTCTTAACAAATTCTTTTGTTTGGAGTATTGATACACTGAATGTGGTACATCAGGCGCTAGTGATTGAATTTAGGAGCTTCTTACGATCGGTTTGGGGAGTGGTTTTTGTGTCTGTGTGCTCACTGTAGTAGAAATGTTTGCAACATTTTTCAACTGTGGTGTAGTGGAAAATTTAGGCCCCTTTTTTAAGGCTGGGTTCATAATCAAAGAAAGTAAGTATGGCCTGAAAATAGTTACGGGTTTTTTTCTTCCCTTATGCCTCCAGCATCTTCAGATCATAAGACCCAGAAAAAATGTTATGTGTGGTCAAGTAGAAATAAGATGGCATTTTCTCAGTTAAGCAAGCGAGCAAGAAGTTTCACTCAGCATTTTTAGACTCTCTTTCTGTAGTAATGCTTTGCTCGAAGCTGAATTTTCTTTTTTAACTTGAAGATAGACTGACCTCATCTCCACTTCTCAGTGTGAGCTCTGTGCCATGAGGCTGAGGTATGTAATTTGCAGAGCAGTAGCACATGCCTGTTAAATTAGCATCTCTAACAAGTCTCAAAGAAGGGCAATGGTACAGAATACACAATTTAAATTAGAAGCTGATAATCCTGTGCTTCAGGTGCTATTTTCTCAACTGATCATTGACATTGTTGCTTGGAGCCAAAATACCGCTTCTTTCTCTTTCTTTATTTCTCCATGCTGGTTCTGAGGTTATCTGCCACAGCCTTGAATTTAGTAAGGGAGGTGTGCGAGATGGAGTATCAAACAAAATACGTATCCTTTAAATGATGTGAGTTAAAGCTGTTCCTTAATTGCAATTCTCTTCTGTTTAGAAACCAGGTGGTGAAAAGTATCTCAGCTCTTTAGCAAACCTTACAGGGACTTAAGAGGTGTTACATGCCTTTTAGATGATAAAGCCATTAGTTGGCATTGGTAAAGGAATAAGATATATGTTAAGGATTAAATCCAGAAGATATCAGTACAGAAATCTGCATTTCTTTCAATGCTTTCTCATTAACTAAAAGCATATCTTCTAAAAGGTGAATTTTAGTGTTAGAGTATATGCCTGGCTTAATTCAACATCTGATTTCGCTTCCAGAAATAGGATTGGGTATATCTAGTTTTGAAGTTCAGTTTATATTACAGGATCATCGACAAAACTAGACACATTAAACCCATAATTTTCTTCCAATTTATGGAATAATGCATTGAAAAATACAGTAGTGTTATCCTGTGGAAATCGGACTGGGTGCAGTTGTTGCTAGTGGTAGTTATTGGATACATATCTGACCATAAGTGATAGTTGTTACATCTGGAGTAAGTGTATATGAGCAGTGGGCTGGGCTCTCTACATCCGCAGCAGAGTATTTGTCCTGTTTCCTGTCTGTTTCTGGAGGCCCCAGAATTCAGAGTGATCTGGTGGAAATTACGTTTGCCATCAATAGCAAAATTTTTATTGTGTGATATGCTTAACCCTTTTTCAACTAAAGGCTTACTTTTTGCTTTAATATTGGGGTTGGCTTTATGGGAGTATGTCTGAATGCTGTGTCCTTGCTAAGGAGCTGGTCTTGAGAGCAGTTCAGGAAGTGGGAGAGCAAAGCAAACTGTTGTGAACAAAAGTAGTTGGTGTTCTAGATTTTACGTGCTTACATTCTTTTAGTGTCTTCATCTGGTATTTTTAAACTAACTTTCTGCTAATCAAATATTTTTATAGAGACAGTATTTTTTTCCTGTCAGTGTTTTGTCTGCAAAAGTTACTGGAGCTCTAATATATTCAGGATTGACTGTCCCAAATATCTGAAATGAAGAAAACCCCATAACTGTAGTCTGTGTTATTCCTCTGTGTAGCAGATAGGTGTAAAAGGATAGAATATATATTAAACTGAGAGGTACTGAGAAATGGGAAAATAAGCTCTAAACTTAAAGCATACCTGCACGGGGTTGCTTCGAATGTGTTTGTCTCTTGAGCTGTGGAGCTGAATGTCTAATTTGTGAAGGAAATAAAAAAACTCTAGTTACCAGTAACAGATTTCAAGCCCTCTGTTCTCTCCAGCATACATACAGCCCACAGATAACATGAAAAAATTGGCTGTCTTGAAAGGCATTTTAAGTAATAAAGCAATAGCTGATCCAGGAAGGCAAAAAAAAAAAATCTTTCTTCTGTTAGGGGAAAAAAAAAATGTTTCGGAAGGAGATAATAATTTTGTTCAAAGACATGCTAAAGTAGAGTGTATCAAACAAAATGCTACCACAATTAAATGAACGATTGGGAAATACAATGTCTGTAACCACTCTGATTCCCCATGAACATAATTTTCCCTTTAATTTTATAGCTGAGGAAAGTTGTTTTGGACGCAATTCCCATACAGCAGTGTCAGCCACTTCCAATTTGACGGCTGGTACTGAGCTATCAAAAGTATGTTGCCATTACTGCGGAAGGTTATACTTGCCCGAAGAGCTTATTTTACATACAAGTAGAGCTGAAGTTCTGGAAATTAATCTGGAAATCCTGAAAAAAAGACACTGCAAAGTAGGTTTCAGGTGATGAGGAGCGTTCTCTGTGGGAAGTCTGTTGAGTGGGTGTGCTAGCTAATACTCCAGGTGTAAATATATTGCTGCTGTTACTCAGCCCTGAAAGAATCAAAACTGTGACTTCCTGCTTTCACCAGTTCTGCAGAAATCTTAAGACATCACGGAGTCACTGAGGACTGGGAGAGGAAAAATAAAATCATCTGTATTGTTTTCTTATGGAAATGTCAGAATGTCAGCCTTTATGTTGGAAGGTGGTCATTAAAATAAGAGATTTTTCTGGGCTCGTAAATCTTCTGCTGTGCTGTTTTGATTTGAAAATGTGTGTTATATAGCAGATCTTTTCTATCCGTAAATGGTCCAAAGCATTCTACTGCTGGTTTTATACAAATAATTATGAAGGGGGTTTTGGTGCTGTATTTGGAGGAACAAAGAGGAAGTTGCTGGTGTGTTAATTACAATTAATAAAGCAGCACAGTTTTATATGAAGCAGTCAGTTTTTAGAGCTCTTTCTGGTATATTGTGGTTAACTAATACAAAATATGTAGCAAAACCATACCTCATCTTTTGCAAGATGTTTCATAGATTTTTTGATTAGTAGATACTGTGGTTTCAGAATGCTGTAGAGAAATACTAGTTGGTACTGGAAAGTACCTCTGACTTTCTGACTCATCTGCTGCAGAAGGTACTCTCCAAGTGATGAGTATGCACTGGCTTAAAATCCTAGATAAGCTAAGTCTAATTAAATAGCCTGTAATTAAGCCCTGATTGCGGAGCCAATTTAGGGTATTCTTAATTAGATATGTGTTTATTTATAATATTCTTCCAGGTTTTGGTAGAAGAGTATTTGTTTTGTATATTTATTGGCTTAGCCTATTTTCCTTAGGGGAATTAAGTAATTTTCAAGTCCTGTGGGGGAACCTCTGTCCACCTTCAGCTCAACCCACACCCTTTTGTTCTCAAGTTGGAATGGAAACTCTGCATTTTATCCGCCGCACTTCAGCCGAATTTTGTATTTCGTGCTTCTTTACAAGGTGAAACAAAAATCAGTGAAAATTGATCAGCAAACTTCGAAAAAAAATCCTGCACATCTTCATATTTTATAGTCAATAAATGTTTCATGAGATTTCTTCTTATCCTGCTGTGCATAGTACTGGCTTTATGACTACTCACTGCAGAATTTTTTTTTTTTTTTTTTAAATTCCCCTTCTGAAGATAACTTGCCAACCTACTTAGAGCTTTATGTCCTTGATATATTTTAATTGTTGGGTTTACATGGAGGAAAATAATTTGCTACTGTGGGGCCTCCAACTTGCAGTGTTTGGGATTCCAGGCATAAAACTTGTCTCACAAGTAGTCTAGACTTGGTCTTACTAACAGTATTCCTAGCACTTTTAGCTGTGTTATCTTTTTGGCATGATTGGAATGATTTTGTAAACAGCTAGGGGGTGTTAGTGGCATGTGGAACTTAATTATGCTTTTTTATGGGATTAAAAAGAAGAAGCTTTTTGCATAAGATACAGGGAGCAGAAGAATGTAAATAGAGGGTAAAGCAAGAGGTAACAAAACTGAGCTTATTTTAGGGACCTTGAAGTTTGCTTAGCTGTCCAAACTTGTGCAAGTCAAATTAGAAAAAAACAGGAGATAAAACTTTTATCTTTAGCTGTTACTACAGTGAAATATGCAATAATGCAGTTCAAGGACTTCTTGTATCTGTGCTTTCTTGAAATTTTTGTGTAACAAAATCAAGAAGCTGTGTTGTCTTGTTAACCTTGTGATGCAATTTGCATTTCAGGTAAAAGACAGATCAGAATTACTGGGATAGCATGTTTTTAATATTTCATATCCACCCCCCCACTCCTTATAAGTTAATAAAAATAATTCTATAAAATACATGGTTTATTTGTAAGGATATC
>NW_010417457.1:10158-25511 GCF_000710305.1 Buceros rhinoceros silvestris | reverse complement strand
TGAAGCCTGAAGTGGATTCACGATGAGTTTAGCAAAGTTTTTCTGAACACCTTCCTGTAGTTTCCAGCAATTTCAGAATAATTTGCACACACTGAGGGGAAGTTGATAGTTTTTCTCTGACTAGAGTTTTCTTTTCTTGTATCACTGAGTATTATTTAATGATAATAATAATGTGAATATGTGACAAAATGCTCAGCATTCGGTCTGATGAAATAACGAAGTAATACAGATTTGTTACTATAAACAGTGTAATGGGAATCTTGATGCTTTTTTTTTTTTTTAGCTGCCAGACTTTCTTTTCCCCTGGTAGTTGCCAACACACTGATTTCTTGTTTGAAGACGTCATACTAGAGACTTCTGTAATTCCGTGAATTTCATATCAAGCTCTTATCTGTTACTTTATGTGAATTAATTGATTACATCCACTTAATTTATTATCCATTAAAATGTTTACTGTACTACTTCAGTGTGTTAGATTAGCCTCATGTTACAGAAAAAAATCCACAAACCCATTTTTGCTTGGAGCTTCTAAAAACTTACTGCAAGTTACATGTAGCATTCAATAATAGTGGATATGTGATTAACCTTTGTATTGTAGAGAAAGCTCTGTAATCCAAGCTATGAATTTGTGTTGTACTGGTCTGCAAAACACCACACTAGTCAGTGATGCAGAAAGTGTGCTGATTGCAACCGAATGCTTTTGTACAGATTTGCTACCAGTATTTGCTGTACAAGTTGTTTTGAATATGCAGGTGGATAGTTTAAAGTTACTTGACATGTGAGTTTTGATATTAATACCAGGAGGATAACTGGGGAATAGATGAAGAGTACTGAATGTGAGGTCAGTGACAGGCAATGGAATACTGTCTACATTTTTATTTATTTATTCCTTTAAGGTGTTCAAATGTAATCTCAGACGATTCAAAGTTTATACATTTCTTCCACTTCAGAAATAGGCTGGATGGGAGAGAGCACTGAAAGTCTGAATTAGAAATAGGTCCATCTATGGAAAGCGCGTTAGAGTGGCATCAGAAGATGAAGTTCACAGGTCATGGCCCTTATTACTAACTGCAGTTTGTACAGTGCAGTCCAGATCATCTGGCATCCTCCCTAAACACTGAATGTTTGCCTGTGTTTTCCTATAAGCTTTGCGTAAGTTGGGTTTTTTTGTAACCTGTAGTTTTTTAGAAGTTTTTCAGTATTTCAGAACACTCATTTTCTAATCAATTGCTTTAAAAATCAAGACCTTTGACTATTGTGTAAAGACTCTGCAAAACATTTTCAGAGTGTTTGAGTCCACGTGATAGGGAGTCAGCATTTGAGTCCTGTAATCCTGCAAGGGCCCAAAACCAGAGTATGCGCTGCTGTTAAGTGTACAGGAAACCGTGTCACAAAAACAGCCCTATTTTCTCCTCAAGCACAAGAAGTTGTGTGTGGATGACTGAGTTTGGGGAAGCAGAGAGTAGTGTTAGAGTGACCTCTGAAATTTAGTTTTAAAATTATAGGAAAGCAAAACTCTGCTGTAGCCAAGCTCAAACACAGCATGCTCCACTTAACACTCCCTTAGTTTTACAACTGCATGTGAGAAACGTAGCACAGCAGTCCAAAGCTAAAAGTGCAGTTATGACTGATTTAATCTTTATTTGCTGTACAACCACATTGTTTAAAACCTGAGTAGTTGCACCACAGATCTGAAAGCTAGTATTCTGTGTTTTGATGGTAGTAAATACATTGATGGAAAAGAATGGCAATTAACAGATAGGCAAAGCAATAATTAAAAAGTCAGCTATGAGGGGTGAACTCAGAACTTGATCAAATATTAGGATAGGGATAAGGAGAAATCTTAAGGAGCTTAAATTAACTTCTTAAGACTCAAAACAAAAGGCTGGGAAACTTCATGTATGTTTAGGTTTGGGTTTTTTTCTTCATACGAAGATCTAGATAACACCATAATAAAGTAACCTAAAGTTAAGAAAAAATATTTGACAACAGTGCCAGGTAGAAGAGAGGTCTTCAAAGCCTCTCCGTGCTACAGAAGAAGTGGTTACATACCGAACATGACAGTCTAGAAAATACCTGACAGTGCAGGTCTTTTCTGTGCTCTGTGGACTAAGCGCTTGCTATGAGAAAGTGGTAGAATCAGTAAACTAAAGCCTTTTTAGATAGTATTTCTGGTTTGGGTGGATATGAGCTGAAAACACTTCATGGAATTTCACTGTGGTGGAAACTTGTTGAAGACTTGTTGACTTTAGAGCACACACCTGCATCAAGAAAAGCTGGCAGACCCCATCTGTACCATTGATTGAAGCTCATACCTGGGCATGGCTCTTCGTGAAGGTCGATAGCTGGCATGGTGGCCTCAGACCACTGGGACTTTTGGAGCAGAAGCACACGATGTGCTGCGATTGTTGTGGGTAGCTCCCATCTTCTGGGGTTGGCCTGCAGCAGTGCAGGCATATCACATAAAGTGCTTTGCAAAGCGCTCATGAGTTTGGCATTACCTAACCAGAGTAACCGTTCACCTTCAGTAATAGTATCAAGCAGGGGTATTTGCGTTTCCTGTATTTAGGCAGGTGACCAAGTATATATCTTCTCTGGCTATGCTGCACAACTGAGGGAAATAAACATTTTGTCAGCTGATGCTATGCAGAAGACATGAAGAACATTGACCATTATGTAATTTCCTCTGCTCAGGTAAATTCAAGTGAAATTCCCTCAAGGGCAATGCTACTCTGCCTGACTAATTTGGAGGCAATTTGTTCAGGTGCTTAGTATTGCTGCAGTGTAACCCTGAAAATAACATGCCTTAAGCTTGTTTATACCATATTGCACTTATGATTTTCAAGCTATGGAATGAATGCTGCTTGCTAGCAGAAGCCCTTCATAGTCAGAGCAGGGGAAATCCCGTACTCTGGACAACCCTTCTCCCATCTCAACCCCTTTTACTGAAAGAAAGTACTAGGACGATAGTAACTTTTTCCAAAAATAAACATATGAACACCTGTTAGACCCTGCTAGAATTTTTAATTAAAAAGCACATTGTGACATTATTCATGTGGCCACAGAGCATGTTTGACCACTTGTTCAAGTCACCAGTGCTGGTCACCTTGGTTTGGCATCACAGTCCTTTATGAGCAGCTGAAGACTGGATTACCCAAATGGATGTGCCTCGGGGACAAAGAAATCACAAACAACGATCTGGTGGCGTTTCCCTGGCTGATGCGTCCATTGCTATGTCTGTCCAAATGGCATGGTGGTAGAACAGCTTTCAAAACTTGCCGTACCAAAGCTGTATCTATGTACAGTGGATCTGAGAGCTGGAGCATCTGTTTTGTCTCATAACAGTTTTAGGAGATGTGCTGTTGAACGTACCCACTTGAAAGATGGTAGAGATGTATGGTGGGTGATGAAACAGGAGAGCAGGGTACATCTGAACGTGATGGGATCCCACAGCTCCTGTCACTTCCCACTTCTGGGACTCTTACCATGCACCAAGCCTGCAGCAGAGCACAGCACTATGCAATCATATCCCAAAAGTTATGTTCCTGTATCTGAAACTTCCAGCTGAATATAGTGAGGATTGAAATAGGAAATAACTGTCTGTACTCATGTGATTACTGTGCAGCAGATACTCTGTAATACTTAATGTGCAGCAGCTTATAGCAAAACAACCTCCCATTTTGGATCTGAATCTTGAAACTTCCAGTGCAGTTGTTTTGAGGGAATAAAAGTCAAGTGCTTCAAAAACGTAACTTCTTTTCTTTTTTTCTTTCAAACTATTTCAAGGTGTGGTATTTATGCATAATTTAATTTTCAGCTATAAACAGACATTAATGGAGTAGTTCTGTTACTTAAAATGGAAATCCTGAGGCTGTTTACAAATCCTTGTAGTTTAGGTAAAAAGATAGAGCAGTGGTCAGTTGGCAACCCAGCTGAGAGAAAATGGGAAGATAAACGAAGTTATGCTAACCTAAGCTATTGAAGTAAGCAAATGAAATAAAAACTGTGGAAAGACTTTAGGCGGTAACTGGCCTGCTCTAAAGGAAGTAAACAATTTTACATCCATCTGTTCTTGTATTTTACTTTAATGAGCAAGATTTGCAGTTCCTCTTGTTTGTGTGATCCCTTCATACGTGTCTTGCACTAATTTACCTTTTCCTATACTCTTCTTCTCCAGAAAACCCCCAGAGATATTTGAATAGTCTAAGATGAAAGCAGCCTGATATGACTGAGTAAGAAGTAATAGTCACGAACAGAAATGGGTTCCTCATCGAGTACACAAAATCTTTTGTTGACTATAGAGGTGTGCAAGTGAATTATCACTGGTGGCTGTAGAGCTGGGTGAATGATCCAGGGTAAATAGGTTTGCGGATGTTGAAGTGTTGTCTTGAAAAAATCTAAACTGAGGTGAAAAGAGTCTGGTGGAGGAAAGCATTCTCTGTGAAATTTTAAGTGCCTGTTGCTCAACACGGGTGGAGAAGCTCAGACTTTTCTATTTGGATAAAAGTTCTGCATTGCCCAACAGACGTACGTGATTTCTATTGTGTTTTGCAATCATTTAGATGAGAAGTTCTCAGTAACTGATAATATTTGATCATGAGTATAACTTGTGAGATATTTTTCTTACCACATCCATGTTTACACACAGTTTAACAGGTGATTCATACAAAGCTAAGCCTTGTTATACACAGGAATGTTTCTCAGACAGTGGTTTTAATGCTTGTTTATTGAATTGATTCATTAAATGTGAGGTGCTTTAAAGGTAGTCTTTCTCCCTGTGATTCATATCTCTTCTCTTGATTTTTGCAGAGTGCCAGATCTGGACAGGTTTCTCTAAATTTCTCTATAACAGCCGCATGTAGTTACGTGTACGTGAAGTAAGTGCAGTACGTCTGAAGAGCGTTCTCGTCTGCATTAATAACATACAGAAATTACAGTGATCAAAGGTTTTCAGTGCTTGGGACCACAAGGTGAATTGCTTCTCAAAACCTATTTTTTTCTCCCTTGTTCTTCCAGTGTATCACTGTAGAACTGACAAAAGTGTAAGATATTCAGACCTACACTTTGATTCTTAGTTCTTTTAGTATTTTTTAGCAAAACTTTAACCCTAAATTTTCTTTGAAAATGCCTAGTGTAAAGATAATAGCAGCTTTGTGTGCTGCCATTTTTAATGGAATCAAAATGGTTTCTGTGGAAGGCACCTTCAGAGATCATCTGGGTCCAACACCTCTGCCATGGGCAGGGACATCTGTGCAGAAAAGCTGCTTCAGTGAACCCTGGTGCTCCTGCAGCTGAGGGGCAGAAGAGTGTGTTCATACAACAACCCTTTGCTTTGTTGCTCGGGAACAGGGCCTTTGGGATAGGACAAGGGCTGATGGTTTCAAACTGAAAGAGGGGAGATTTCCACTGGATACAAGGAAGAAATTTCTTACAGTGAGGGTGGTGAGACACTGGCCCTGGTTTCCCAGAGAGGTGGTAGAAGCCCCATCCCTGCAAACATTCCAGGTCGGTCTGGATGAGGTTCTGGGCAACATTGAAGATGACCCCACTCACTGCAGGGGTGTCATACTAGATGACCTTGAAAGGTCCCTTCAGCCCAAACTGTGCTGTGATTCTGTGATCTTTTGCTAAGTCAAGTTGCTCTCAAAGCCCTATCCAACCTGACCAACACTTCCAGGAATAGAGCATCCTCTGGGCAACCTGTCCCAGTGTGTCACCCTCACCATAAAAATTGTCTTCCTTATATCTAATTTAAACATACCCTCTTTCAGTTTAAAACTCTTGCCCCTTCTCTGGTCCCTGCAGGCTCTGGTAAAAAGTCCCTCTCCATCTTTCTTTTAAGTCTCTTTTAAATATCGAAAGGCTGCAATAAGGTGTCTCTCTTCTCCAGTCTGAACACACTAACCTTCTCTACCTTTGTTCATAGCAGAGGTGTTCCAGCTCTCTAACAGTTTTCATGGCCCTCGTCTGGACCTACTCCAACAGGTCTGTGTCTTTTTCTGCTGGGAATCCCAGAGCTGGACACAGTACTCCAGGTGGGGTCTCAGGACAGCGGAGTAGAGGGGGAGAATCACCACCCTTGACCTGCTGGACACATTTCTTCTGATGTCGCCCAGGATGTGGTTGGCTCCTGGGCTGTGAGCACATACTGCTGACTCGTAAATTTTAATCCACCAGTACCCCTCTGGTCCTTCTCTTTTATCCTACTGTAGTTTTGGTGGGAATTCCTTAAATCTTATTTAGTACTCTTAGATATCCTTATTTAGTATTTAGAAATCCAAGTACCATTTTGGCATATTTCTAATACTTGTAAGTACAGAATGTCACCTTTAAATTTTTGACGGCACTATGAAGTAGTACTTATAGATGGTTTATTTATTTTGGAGTCAAAAATACACAGGAGCTGTGTGATTTTTTTTTTTAAGCTGTTTTGTAGATGCTTTAGCATAACAAAGAAAGTGCAAAGCAGCTTAGATTTTCTAATTTTCCCTATTTTTCTTTTAGATTCTCTTGCAAATATGTGAACGTGTTTACAGTTTTCACCTCTGTCCCTAACCTGTGCAGCTAAAATGTGAGAGATGGGCAATAGCTGGTTCCAAAAACCAAAAGAGAAAGAAAGACTCTGTAATGAAAATCAGAAGTTATTCTGCTTTAAAACCTGCCGATTTGTGTTATTTTCAGGGAAAGTGCACTTCCTTTTATGATAAGCAATGCATGGCCTTAATCCTCTAGGAAAGACAAGCAAGGTGAAAACAGTCATTTAACTGTGGCAGGTGACAGCCTCAATGGCTTTGACTACATCCCAGTGCTGTAAGAATTTTCAAAGAAGATTTGATGATATTTATGGTTTTCCCATTTCGAATGACATACCTGCACGTGGAAGAGTTCTGTTTCCAAAAACTCCTAGGCAGTGCAAAAGATGATGGATGTTGCGTGAGGCTTAATTCGTTAAACATTTAGCTACAAAACTTACAGATCCTTCTGGTATCATGTCAGTGTTTAAGAATTTTGTAATTTTTTGTGAAAATATTAAAATCTACATCAGATATTTAGAAGCTTTACTTAGAAAATTGTCATCTATTCAGATCATTTGGAAGAAAGAAACAGTTCAGTGCAGAGTACTACGCCTTTCAAAGGAACTGGACTTAGTTATATTCAGGAAATGTGGTTTTGGATTGGTTCTGTGTGTTTTTATGAGTGTTGTGTGTTGTAATGGGTTTTCTCCTATGATTCCTGTTAATATGTAAAGCATAGGCTGACTGCAGAAACACGGGCAGGTGACTTCTGAAGTGTGACGTTCAGACCCTTTCTAGTCTTGGTAGGAAGTTACTGCTTCAAGGAATGCAGCTCTCCTCTCTTACAAGAACACCTTTTTGTTTGTCAGCCATGGGAAGTGACTGCTTTCAGCCCTTTCATGCCTATTTGCGTAGCTTTTGTAGATTAGGAACCTGTTTTTCGGATGTAAAATTTGTAACCCTGGTGACAAGTTATTTGCATCGCCTAGAATGAAATTCTAGCTGTAACTCAGAATAGCAATTTAAGCACCTCCTTGTGTTAACTGCATCATCTAGCAGAAGATAGCTGTAAGGAAGTGTGCTTTGTCAATAGCTGTATAATAGGGACATTTTACAGAGTGTCCTTTGGTAACGCCATTTTTAATTTTGTATGCATTGAGATTGCTAACATTACCCAGTGGTAAAGATGACGAGTTACAGCACATTCCCAGAAGTGCAGCTGTTTGCCCTCTTGCAAAATAATGAATGTATTTGTTGTAGACTCTATGCAAGGAGACAAATCACCTGATGACTGATGCTGCTTTCTTGACTGGAGAGCTTGAAGCCAGGAATCTGAACAGTTAAGAAACTACTTCAGCGGATGCGTGTTAAAACCAGCATAAGCTTTTTCCATCATAGACTGAAACCAGCTCTCATGCTGCAGTCATCTGCCACTTTCACTGAGATTCTTCTCTTCCATTGTTTTTCAAATAGGTACTGTAAAAAATGTCAGTTCTTCAAACTTCTTTTCTGAAAGAGGAAACTAAATTTTGAATATTTCAAGCCTGTTAAAATTTAATTTTTGACATGGCAGAAGTAGAAAAGTGTCTATGACTTCACTTAATGTAGATTTTTTTTTAGTAGGAAGATAAGTTTAAAGAAATTTAACTTAAAAAGTGATATTCATAATACCAAGTAAATCAAAATCAAACTAATGATGTGCTAGTTTGTCAGTTTTGCTGGCTCTGAAATTTTTTTTTAATAATATTATGTCTGTGGACATAAATTTTAGTGCTGATCTTCACATAATATTGAGTGCTATCCTATTCAGTTCAGAGAGAATCTTTTTTAGTGTTTTATCACTAACGACCTTGGGATGCATGCTAAGTGTTTTTTGCTAATGTTTATGCTATTAACTTCAGATCAGGTGACACTTGCCAGAATTTTTGCTGTAATTATTAAGACGTCCCCTAATTCTTTTTGTTAAGGTTTATAGGAAAGAATTCTTCTGCTCTTGTCTTGTTCCTATATACACTCATTTCAATTTCATTAGCGCGCTTACTGGCTGTGTTTTAGGAAGTGGTAACTGAAAGAAGCCTGTCTTCTGAATCACAGGCTCCAGGTCTCCCTGTAGCAAGCCACTGCGTCTTGTGGTGGTCAAACTTTAATTCTGTGCAGGTGCTTGCACTCAGAGGATTGCTCTAGTACTGGAGGTTTCTGATGTTTAAAATTTTACTTAGTTTTTGTGCCTGGTCTGTTCTCACTTTCTTCATATCATGCGAGCTGATACAATTCTTTTCATTACCTGCTGCTCAGCCCCTGGATGTTTTTATACTGAGGTCTTCTGAAATGAGCTTGCTTGTTGAAAGAGTAAATCAGCCAAACTCTTTTTGCCTGCTGCTACAGAATGGGCGCTCGCTTCCCTCCACTGCTCCATTCTTCCTTTGTGTTTCCTCTGGTTTGAATTCTGCGCTCCTGCACAGCGTAGCCATGTATGTACTTTTGTTGGCATACATACACGTATGTGTGTCATAAATGACATCTCTAGGTAGAGTTCTATTTCTGCTGAAAGTGCTTCTCATGATTTTTTATTCTTGTCACTTGAGAATGACCAACAGTCTCCTCTGCTAAGGGTTTCATGGTGCCATGGGCACTGACAGACTTTGTTGTTAACCGTCATTGTATTGCAGCAGCATTTCTGGTGCAGCTTGGAAGACTAATCATCAACAAGCAGGCTCACTTGGCTGCGTTACCATTGGATTGTTATGCATCATCATCATCATCACGGCTTGGCTTCGCAGATGAAGATTTGGGAAGGGCTTTACCCACGCTTACTGCAAGCGCGCTGATGGCTGAAAAGGCCGATGTGAGATAGGCAAGTCCGGTTGCAAAAAGCACAGCGGAAGTTCTCCTTGGGTGGTATAGTCGAGGCACAGTTCTTTCTGCGTTGTCTTTTCTCCTCAAGACTGATTCTACGTGTGCTCTCAAAGGAGACAGCAGCGTTACGTATGGTGTGTCTCCAAATCTCCGTGTATGGCAAGACATGTTTTTCTTTGTGCTTAGCTGCAAAAGCTGCTGTGAGCAGTGTGTGTGATAGCATAGCAAATACTTTTTGAAGCTCAAGGGCATGTAGGGGTGTGAGGTCCTGGGTCGATTCAGCCCTGGTGTGCGCTCAAGGCTGTGAAGTCCCAGATGAAGTAAAAAGAGATGCAGCATGTTCGGCCCCTTTGCTTTCTGCGTGTGAGGAACAGTACAGACTGCAACGTTCACAAACATTGGCAGGATTCCTCTGTTTGAACTAGTTGCAAGAGTGGTGGAAAGTCTGTGGGCAGGTGAAGTTATCCTTGTTTTATGCAAAGAAGGTTAAACAGTGTTTGTTCTGACCACATGCTGCCCAGGTAACTGCTCATCTGGAGTTGGCTTGAGGTTGAAGAAGGCTCGATTTAGTAAGATAAATATCCAGTCAGCAGGATATGCTTAGTGATGTTTGTTTATGTTGAAAAATACAACATTTCAAGCATCAATAGGTGTCAGGGTTGTGGATATGTGAGCCTCAAAGACAGCCTGTGAGGTGAGCATTGCGCTGGTGGAATCCCAGGCTGTTGTGAGGAGTGGTTCTGGTGCTGTCTCCTTGCCCGCTTCCACCAGGAGACCTGGGTGCTGTGCAGTAAAAGGAGTGGTGTCTGAAATGAATGGGATCAGTCACCGATGCTGACAAGGCAGGTATGATGCAATGACAGCCAAGCTAGGGACGTTGTTGTGGCAGGCCTGAATTTTGGTCTGGAGGTGGTCAAAATGCTGGCAGGGTAGATGCAGGCTGAGTAAATAGAAAGACAATGTGGTGTGCCTCAACAGGAAAAGCTGTTGAGGGCTGGTAGTGTCCTTTACTTGCCAAGCATGCTTAATGCCTGCATGAATGTAGTGGAGATTTGGGCTGAGAAATAGGCTATTCAAGAACAGTATTTTTGGAAAAATGTGGAGTGTGTTATTTCAAATGCAGGAGTCCCTGTGTAATCAGGGACAGTGAAGGATTAGGTGTGACAAATACAGTCAAAGCACTGGGCTGGTAGCTGCACTCCAGGGCTGAATAGATATATTGAGAATATATCTACCTGATCTAACTGAAGGATACACTGTATTGTGAGCTAGTAAATTTTCAACTTCAGAAGAGAAAAGAGTTGACTGGAACCATTTTTTTTACCTATGTGGTCTGTAATTGGTTAAAGGGATTATGATATTTGCTTACTGTTGAGTATGGGATAAGGAACAAGGCACCCTTAAGCCCACACAGTTCATGCCTTTTATGAGTTTCTGTAGAAGAGCTGAAACTGTGCTTTATTGTTTGGTGGCGTTCTAAGTGTCTGTGTCATCCTTTGCATGCAGGTAAGAAGCAGACGTGTCCCACTATTGTTGTCTTACCTATTTCAGAGAAGTAACAGATTGGTTGATTTGTCTTGTGGCACAGGATCTTTTCTTTCTGTTTTCAGTTGGTGATATCCTCTGATATCATCAGAAGGATGAAGGATTCCAGCAAGTAAGCACTAATTTCACACACATCTTTGCCTGCCAAAAATGTCATTCAGTCCTGCTCCCATGCTCGTATTATGTCCTTCCTTGTGTCAGCAGAAACATTCATGTTCATCAGACTGAGGAACTTGATCACGCGATCAGTTAGCTCTTTTTTTTTCACCGCAACATTTTTTTTCCTGAGAATCAGTTCTGCAGTCCCCTGTGCTATATAGCTAAACAGATGCTTACACTGCCACAGGAAGCTCTCAGGCTGGGGTGGGAGGAGAAGACAGAGTTTATGTAACATGTCTGAAGGTTGGGAATTGTGCAACCACTTCATTTGGAGGCAGTGCTTAATGTGTTCCTGAAAGTCTGTCAGTCTGACTTTGCACTTAGAAATACTGGTCTGTATCCCACTTCATGGAAACTACCCTGCTCATATTTGTTCACTTTTCCCTGTCTGTTCTGCCTTTCTGTGTTACAGATACTTCTCAGCTTTTTGGTAGCTCGCACAAACCCTCACGTTCTTTGGAACCAGGTTTTATGACTGAAGTTTTGGTTAAATATGTTGCAAGGTTTAGCCTTACCTAAACTGTAGAAGAAACCTTCTTTTAGTTGAATATTTAGCCTTCCAGTACTCCCTGTTACCATTTTTCCTTCAGCAAGTCCCCTGTCCATCTATGATCTAATAGTCATCTATCATTCACTAGAACCTTTCTATATAGTAAGCCTAGGCCAGGTTATTTTCACATGACCTACTTTTGAGACGACAGTTTCTGAATTATGTTTCAGTTTCATTAACTTCTTTTGCTTTTAAAAGTTTTCCGTAACCTGGAATGCTGCTGTAAATTAAAAGACTTGTAGTTGGTTGGGTCACATTTTCCCTTTTTCCATTTCCCTTTGTTGTTTGCTTTCTGGCAGTTTTCCTAAATTACAGATGTAATTTATTCAGCCATAAATCAATATAATCAACATCTGTGTAAAACGGTTTTTTAGGAAACTTTGCAGAGTTTGTGGATTCTGAAATATTTTTAAAAAGGTATTTGTTTTTCTTTAAGCCAGTTTTTAAAGTGTATTATTTTTTGTTGTTGTTGTTGGAGCATTAGTATTTGAATACAGCTCGGCTTTGTTTCTCAAACATGAGCTTGCATACCAGAAAAAAAGCTGCCTTTGAGTAGTGCTTATGATCCATAACGGGTATGTTGTGCCACTGTAGTGTTTGGCATTTATTAGTGCAACTTGCCACAGTAAAGTGAGAGATTTACCTTGGAGTGCAGGGCGATTTGACCCAGGAATGTCTTAAGTACAGTAGCTGTATGGAAAACAAAGGATTTCTTCATTAATCCCAGCCTTTCTTTAGCTATGTCCAGTGTTTTAATGTTGTAGTTAGCTCTTATGAATATCTCTTCTCAGTGTTAGCAATGGCAGGGTTGCATTCCAGGGTGTATATGAGAAGGGCCAATGTAGCATCTGCAATCCAGATGTGTGTGTATTGTGTTTTAGATAAAACCTTAGCTGTATAAACATCTCAGTAAATAAATGTGTAGCTAATGTATGCATGTCAAAATATTCTTATGTTTATACTAGTAACCGTGCAGAGTTTTAAAAATAAACTTCCTTAGCAGTTTTTAATTGTTTCTGTATAGTTTTTCAGTGCAAATGGAAAGTCAGTGCATGCGAGGGAGGCACTGGGTTTTTAAAAGGTGTTTTAAATCTTAACTAAGGGAGAAAAACAGGTAGTATTTAATCCTGATCTCCAGTCTCTTTTGCAAAATATATGAAAAAGCTAAAATTATATTATTTCTTAAACTGGTTACACTGAATCCTGAGTTATTTGCTGCAGTTATTCTCTGCTTCTTGAAAAGCCATAATATAGAAGATCACTTAAAATAGCATTATTCGTGACAGAGATACTTGAACAAATCAAGATAATCGCAGAAGCCAAGATGCTGTGACTTGCTTCCCTATGACAGTTCTGTTTTATTATCTGCTGGATCAGAGCAGTGAAAGTTTAGTAGACACAGATGTCTGATTTTACTGTTTAGGATTTCTTCGAACTTCTTCAAGAGACAGCTGAAGAGTACATTATTTAGAGATTTGTAACATGTCTTTACTGAGCAAGCCTAAGGTATTTATGGATGATAGTTTAAAAAAAAAAGAAGGGGGACAGTGCACAGTTGTAGCTGCCTGTAAGTATCTAGATCATGTAATCTGTAATCAAACTCAAAAATTAATGTTTTCTGACTTGATATGCTTGGGTAGAAAAGAAAGTAGAAAGGATCTAATGTAGCTGGTTGGATACAGAACAAAAAATGGGATTAATGTACACACTTTTTCATGCTGCTGCATAGACTCACACTGCTAGTTTCCTCATTTATCAGCAGTCGAGTAAAGTGAAATAATAAATGCCATAACAGGATTTCTTTTGTGTGATTAAAACAGCCTGGGTTTTGAGGTGTTTTCCTGTGGATTTTTCTTCCTAATTTTTAAGAACACAGTAGTACACAGTATTGTGGTGAAGAATTTCTCCCTTTTTAACGTAAACTTAACAACCCTTATGTGTCGTGCCCCAAATCTATTTGTCAAAAACATTAAGGAGGACAAATGACCTAGAAAGAGAGCAGGAGCTGGAAAGTGGTGGAGGTACCCGTCGGATGAATTTTGGTTTAGAAAGCAGAACCCTGCAGAGCTGATCTGTGGCAGCTGAAGTGGAGAGAGGTAGCAGTAATAAAATGAGTTCCTAATGGAGCTTTTTGGGCTTTCCTCCTTAGGGTGGAGCTGTTGACAGATACTTGTAAATAACAGTTGCTCCTATGAAGAGACTCTGTAACCCAGCACAACTGGGTGTACAGGGTCACGCATTTTAGAGTCCTCAGTCCCAAAGCTCGCTGAAGCAGTTTCGTAAGAATCTGATGGTTTACTTGCTGTCCACCAAAACACCTAGACACTCATGGCCCACAGAACCTCCTAGTTATTCAGTGTAAACATTTTACTTGTCATTTTTAGCAACCAAAGACTGTAATTGGAGTGTCCATGGTGCTTCTTCACTGCACTTGTGACATAGGGTGGATGGGCATCTACGTGTCTATTCCAGGGCTTCTGAAAGTGCTTTGGAGATCCCAAGAGATTTGTCAGTGAAGCTGTTGGGACCTGGCATTATTTTGTAATACTGTTTCTAAAAAATAGATCCAAGCAGAATAGGTTAAGGTTTGTCTGTTAGCTATCAAGAGAGTTCGATGGAGCCTTTCAGAAGTATTTGCAAGATAAATGCGGTGAGGCTGTGGAGGTCCTTAATCAGCATTTGGGAGAAATATGTAGATGTAAGAATTGCAGCACATTGCTTGGACAAACTGAGTTAGTATATACCATCTTGATAGTGCCCACAACACTTTTAAAACAAAAAGCCAGGCAAGACCATAGTAGGTGTGGTAGCTTCTTTTTGGTTTGTTGTTGTTGTTGTTTTTTTGTTTGTTTGTTTTTGTTGGCTGATATAAATGACCAAATGTAGACCTTTTGAATGCTTTACAAAATAATATGACTTTTGTTCTAATTTCAGGTTTACTTTTACAATAGAAGCTGATGACTTCTATTCAATTTTTAGAACCCTTTATTACTGTAAATGAAAACAAATTACTGAGTACTAGCCCTTAAAGACTAAGAATAAATGTGGTCTAGTACTCTAGTAGGTCTGCTTAATTTCAGAGAGGAGTAATATTTTCAAAACGGAGACAGGTTGCTACTGGGACTGAATCCAGCAAATAATAAAGTTTTTGTAACTTCAAAACATGAAAAAGTTGCACAGATGTTTTTGGGTATATGAGTGGTTCCCATGAAAATCCTTTAAGTAAATATTGTCAAATCCTTAGTGATCAATATGATGATGTCCTCTGTTATGTATACACGCTAAAAACTTTAACCTAATGAGTTATGAGATGTATTTCCCATGTTACAAATTTATGAACTATTACATGTGTTCCCGTTCCTCTTTATTTTCTCTATTTTTATTTATTAACTCCAATGCTTTCTCAAATTGTTTTGTGTTGTATGTGATTATCTACCAGCCATCTCTGCTTCTCATGCATCCTGAGCCAGGAGGGTGGCTGGTGGCAGTACCACTGTAGATGTCTGGTGCTCTTCCTGCTTTTAGCTGCTGTTTGTCTCAGAACTCTACCTGTTTATCTGCTCTGATGCAACTACTCTTTATGTTTTCAAGTGGTTACTTAAAGTGAGGAAAACTTTTAGCTGTGTTTTAAAAGAAGTGTAAGTTCACAGCAGCAAAAGCTGCTAAGGTATATGCTTCATTGGTAGCCTTAACTTTTCATCTCATGGCCAAACCTTCAAGATTGAAAG
>NW_010417457.1:0-10066 GCF_000710305.1 Buceros rhinoceros silvestris | reverse complement strand
AAAGAGTGTATGAATAGGGAGCTTTCTAGTGCTGTAAGCAATGTGTCTTTTTCCTAATAAAGAGCCTAATATGTTCTGAGGTTTACAGGTAGGGTAAAGAAACAGTACAAAGGAAAACCTGCCTCCTGGCAGGTTTTTTTTATCCAGTGTCAGACAGATGCTGACTGACACATACCACTAGATGTTTTACTATCATGAGGAGAAAAAGAAAAAAAAAAAAGTGTCTCATGAGAAAAATCTCCACCTCATTCAAGGGTATGTAAGATTAACTCACGTAGCAAAGTACCCTGACTTGTCCCGTCTCACAGACTGTACTACAGTATCTCCTTACAAATCCTGGCAGTCCCACAGAGCGTGGTGGTAGAGAATAACTATTGAAAAAAAAATTGAAAAAGTGTCCGCATTGACTAACCTCGGGGTGTTTGGTGCTCCTCCTTCACAATCAGAGGCAGCTTAGGTTGCAGTGGCCATAAGATAGGGGAGTTTGGGATCTGAAGAAGAGGGAACAGAGCAAGAAACTAGGCTTCAGTAGAGGAAGGTCAGTATCACCTTAGTTCCTGGGAAGGTGATGGAGAAAATTCTCCTGGAAGGCATTTCCAAAACGTGTGAAGGGCAAGAGTGGAATCTGGAAGCAGCCAGCATGGATTTACAGACAGGAAATCATGTTTGCCCAACCTGATGGCTTTCTACAGTGAGGTGACTTGATAGATGAGGGGAAAACAGTGGATGTCATTTATCTCAGCTTTGAGGTATGACTGTTTCAGTGTCCCAAGTACTGCTTAGATGAGTGCATAGTGAGGAGGTCTGAACACTGGCTGAACAGTCAGGCCCA
The DNA here is from genome assembly GCF_000710305.1 of Buceros rhinoceros silvestris. Lineage (NCBI taxonomy): Eukaryota > Metazoa > Chordata > Aves > Bucerotiformes > Bucerotidae > Buceros > Buceros rhinoceros. The sequence continues at coordinate 9,234 of NW_010417457.1, read as the reverse complement.
GAGGGTTGTGGTCAGTGGAAAAAAGTCCAGTGGGAGATGAATCACTAGTGGTGTACCACAGGGGTTGATACGAGGGCCAGTACTGTTTAATCTCCTCATTAATGACCTGGATGCTGTGACAGAGTGTACCCTCGGCAAGTTCACAGATGATACCAAACTGGGAGGAGTGACAGGTACAGGAGCTGGTTGTGCTACCATTCACAGGGAGTTGGACAGACTGGAGAATTAGGCTGAGAGAAGTTTTCGAACATTCAACAAGGGGAAACACCAAGTCCTGTACCTGGAGAGAAATAATCACATGCTCAAGTACATGCTGATGCCTGATGGACTGGAAAGTGGTTCTGTAGAGAACCTGTGGATCCTGTGGACATCAAGCTGACCATGAGCCAGGAATGTGACCTTGTGGTGAATGCTAGCAGCTGTTTAGGCTGCATTAGGAAAAGACTTGCTAGCAGATTAAATGTGGTATTGTTTTTTCTCTTCTCATCACCGGGAAGGTCACATTTGGGCTCCCCAGTACATGAAAGATAGGGACTTAGTGCAACAAGTCCAACAAAGAACCATAAAAATGATTAAGAGACTCTTCATTTGAGGGGAGGCTGAGAGAGCTATTAAGCCTGGAGAAGGCATAGGGGAATCTTCGCAATGAAGAACAGGGACGCAGATTCTTATCAGTAGTACCAGTGCTAGGACAATAGACCTTGAGCACGAATTGAAATCTATAAGATCATCTGAACACAGGAGCACACTTTTTTTACTGTGAGGTGGAATGGATTGCTCAGAGAGGTTGCAGAAATACTGAAAACCAGTACATACAACTCAGCTCAGAATTTCATCAGACCTTCATATTTCTCCTCCTCCATCAAAGAGGATTGTTCTTATAAGTGGAGACTTTGTCCTCCTGAGCATCAGGACAAAAACCTTGTAATCTCGGGAAGCACTCAGGTCTCCCTGGTTACATTTTCAACCAGTGAACTCAGCATTCAGAGTTGTCGTTTCTGGATGATCATTATTGACATATGTCAGCCTCTCCCTGATTAAAAATAATTTTAAAGATAAATTATTCTACAGTCTGTTCGTACTCACACAACTTCAAGATGCTTTATCTTACACAGGGACAAGGAGGGGTGTAACATGCTTTGTTTCCATCTGCTGCAGTACAGTGATGTCTCAAATAGTGTCCTCCCTGCTGCCTTTATCAACGCTGCATAGTTTTCCAGGATCTGCTGCTACCATGAAAGATCTTAGGGCCTTTCCCAAAGTTGTTGCAATGTATGGTGACAAGTTGGAGGAATCTGATAAAGTCTCTGATGTTTTCTTCTGGTATCTAATTGCTACGGGGACTGGGGTAGGCTGCTGCCAGATGTCAGAAGCAATTAGTATAACCATATTCTACCTACATGAAATTCTTGGAAAACACAAGTTTCACATGGTTTTACTGCTTAACTCTGTTGTTTCTTCTTTATATGTCTTGAACTGATTTCCCTCATTGCTGTTGGCTATGAAAAATAACTGACAGCTTTATTCTGCTTTTTGGGCAAAATTCTATATGAGCCCTGGTCCTTGTGATAAAACTTGTGTTTCCAAGCTACTCTACAGATTAGCACAGTAAATTGAAATTGTTTCTGTCAGCATTAACAGTTCATGTTCACTAGACTTAAATGCTTAAAATAATTTCCTTTTTTTAGAGAAGTAAGCTGACTGCATTACTCTTCCAGAAGAGCATCTTGCTTTGAATTTTCCTTACAGGCAATGCTGGAGTCACAACAGCAAGGACTTAGAGATCTGTGATTGAAGAGTTTGTTTTCTGCATTGACACCGAAAAAAGTTAAAACAGAACTTGACCTTCTGTAGAACCACTCTGCCTTTGTTATTTAACACTACGATCACTTGTACTTATCCCTGTAATCAGAAAAGGAAGCAGTGCTGTTGCTGATAGACTGTCTTTCTGTCTTTGCGTCCAACTGCATCTCACCACCACATCTCTGAAGGCCTGCCAGAAGTGGTGTGGTTTTCTTCTTCCTCTGTCGTCTGCATTTGGACACAGGCTGTACATTTTCCATTTCACTTTCAGCAGTATCATCATGAACTTCACTTCTTATGTTTATGATATCCTGCCTAACTATAGTGGAATGTGTGATGTCATCAACTGACATAGTATCGCATGCCATATTCCACTTAAATTGATGCAGGACGTCAGTGTTTCCTGAAGACAGCTGTGATGGGAGTCCTGATAATTTAAAATTCTTTCTGAATGAGGCAAGGCTAGACAAGGTTTTCGAGGAACTGTCCATCTGGATTCAGATGGCATGGAAGTTGTTCTCAGTATGCTAGCACACTGGAATGGTTGGGGTGTTTCTGTATATCTGCAGAGCGCCTCTATGCAGTACATTTTCCTACTAAATCAGCAGCTGTCGTGCTTTTAGTGTTGACAGTTAACAGCCATAATGTATTGCAGAAACAGAGAGTGTGAGATCTTTCTCCTGTGTGAGGAAGTCATTGACTTCTGGGAGGTTAACTTACAAGATGGTAACACAGTTTGGTTAGATACTTGGTCTGCTAGTGAGAGTCCCAGGGCAAAGATAACATATTTTGAATTAAGAATTCCTAAGGCTTACCTTTCCTTTTACTATAAGAGGTGATGGCTTTTCTGTTTCTGAACATATTGATTACCAGCATTGCAGCTGGATGCCTTCTTTCCTCCTCAGTATGAGATACACATCTCTATGGAGTATTTCTGCCTCTTCTTCAAAAAAGCTCAGAAATCTGTGGAGCGCTGGGACAGCTTCCCTTGACAAATCTTTCCCCCTTTGTCATCTGGGCTGTTTCAGCCACATTAAGTGTGTGGATTTCTCAGCCCCATGAGATGCACTTGTCAATTTTAAATGCAGTGTTAGTCTATGCAAATGATATCCTGTGTCTTCCTGTCAGGCCTGCGTGGTTCCGTAGTATTTTCCTTAGATCAGGGATACTGTTTCACAGGGCACCTTAATCAGGCATCAGTGTATTTTGCAAAGGAGCCTTTCACTGCTGCAACCATGAGTGGTCTGCTATTTCTTCTGGAAGAAACGGAGGGTGAACATGAACAAGTGCTCTCCTGAAGGAGATGTGAAAATTGTTTATTAATCACTGGAGGTTATTCCAGATATATTCCATATTCACAGTCATGGTCTTCTGTCTTTCTGACTTAAGTGCTGTTAGCTGCTTTTGAGATTCAAAGATTACAAAGAAACTAAGAATGTGGCAGCATATACCAGATATTTGTCTCCTTCTGGAGAGAGGACGCATGAGTCCATCCCCTGTCCTGGCAGCTCCAGTCATGCTTAGTTATGATGTGAGTGGACAGTATCTCTTAAAGGTTTTGGTTACTGGTAGCATACACATTTAGGAATGTAGCAGAGTTGTATTTGAAAAGCGTTATGGTTGGTGGATGAAGTGTGCGTATCTTAGTAGTATTTCTGAACTGTATACCAGGTAGGCAGTTGTCTCACTTTGTAGTAAGTCAGGGTTTATAGAGACCAGAATGATAGCACAGGCTTAGGATAGGTTGCTGAATAGGTTCAGTGAATGTTAACATTCAAAACAAGCATTTGGCACAAACATAAATTCCTTAGTTTTTGTAATGAAACTGGTCCCCCAGATTTTGTAATCACTGAAATGCATGTAAAAACAGAAATACGTATTTTGTTTTGAGGGAATATCAGGCATCACAAATACGGTTAAACAAGAGCCTTGTATCTGCTTTCACAGATGCTAACTGTTGATGTTTTTTGTCACTGCCTGGACCTTATCTTTCAGAATGTTGCTAACCTTGTTTTTGATGTAGGTATATCAGATATTTTAATCAATAGTTAGTCTCTGCTTCGCTGCAGAAACATACTGTTTATTTGTTGGTGGTTGGCAGTTCTGCTCAGATATAGAAGATACGGTTTCATTTGTCTTATTTAGTCAAAATAACATTTATGTCTAGTATGAGTTTTAGTATGAAACACCTGTGAATAATTAACTTGACCATACAGCCAACTTTAGAGTAGGAATTTGTAGTTACAGTGGGTTTTGCCCTGTGACACCAGTACTTCATGAAATCAGCAATCTGTTGCTTTATACCTGAAAGATTTGCTGTAAGAGATTTGGGGGGAAAAAACTTCTCTCTTACCATCAGCATATAACCCTGGGTTGGAGGTGAGGACTCCTGAGAAGAGCCAGCTAACTTAGGGGGGATTCATAACCATCAGTAAGTTAGGTAAGTGCTTACCTGAGCATTAGTAGGAGGAGTTGACATGCATGAGGTTCTAGTTCCTCTCTGAAGAGAGAGACACCCTACTTCAGATGGAAAGACAGTGCCTGTTTCACCCCCAGATTTCATATCCTGGAGCTTTCATCTCTGAAACAAGGCCTTTCGACGCATGAATGTTGCTACTACATGAGTTCGGACTAAATATCAGTTGTGAGGTTTGGGTTTTTTTGTTTATGTACTGAGCTTGGGAACAGCTTCAAGCTGATAAAAAGATTTTATTTCAAGTCTCAGTCAAGGTTGAGCATCTCAAACCTGGTTCAGTTCTGATTTCATTTAGAAATCATTTGGTGAAAAGCCATACGTAGCTGTAAGTTGAAGGTCAGATAAAATGAGCAAAAATCTCTGTGGTCATCAAATACATTACTTTCAGGTCTTTGTTGTACAAACTTTATTAGCTATGAGTGGTTTCTGGTTTGTGTTGTGCACATTGGCCTGTGTATGTCTATAGTTCTGCAAAGGATTTCTAAGCTGTATTTAAAAGAAGGAGGCGGCATTGATGTGAAACACTTTTTGAAAGACAGGTATTCATAGATACGATATTTCAAAGGATGTGGAAAAATAATCGATAGGTAGTCCTCGTCTGTGCATTCATGTATGCATCATCAATGAAGGCTCCGCAGAAAACTCTTGCCCAGAGTCATGCAGGGGATACTGACATTTGCTATACTGAACCCCTTAAAAATGCAGCTTTTCATGCTGAATGTACTTGCATGCTTCTTAAAAACCTAGAATCACAGAATCATCTGTGTGGAAGAGACCTTTAAGATCACTGAGTCCAACTGCTCGCCCTGCGCTGCCAGGGTCTCTAAACCACGTCCCTCAGCACCACATCTACAGGTCTCTTAAACACCTCCAGGGATGGGACTCCACCACCTCCCTGGGCAGCCTGTTCCAATGCTTGACAACCCTTTCTGTAAAGAAGTTTTTCCTGATACCTAACTTAGACCTCCCCTGGCACAACTTAAGTCTGTTTCCTCTCATCCTGTCACTTGTCACATGGGAGAAGAGACCAACTGCCACCTCTCTACAACCTCTTTTCAGGTAGTTGTAGACAGCAATAAGGTCTCCCCTCAGCCTCCTTTTCCCCAGGCTAAAAAAACCCCTCGAGGGAGGGGCCTCCACCCCCTCCCGGGGCAGCCTGTTCCAATGCTTGACAACCCTTTCTGTAAAGAAGTTTTTCCTGATACCTAACTTAGACCTCCCCTGGCACAACTTAAGTCTGTTTCCTCTCATCCTGTCACTTGTCACATGGGAGAAGAGACCAACTGCCACCTCTCTACAACCTCTTTTCAGGTAGTTGTAGACAGCAATAAGGTCTCCCCTCAGCCTCCTTTTCCCCAGGCTAAAATAGGAAGATGCATCCTGTTCACAACTCTAAGCAAAGCAGCACTGTTAGTCAGCAATCAATTATAACAAAATACCAGTTTTGATTAGCAATTTATTTAAAAACTTCTGGAGAATGTTTTTCTCCGAACATTATATTAAGACAGATTTCTTTGTTGGTGCTAGATACTTGCATGTTTTAGTGCTGTGAGTTTGTTTTACTTTTCATTATTTCCCTATTCATTCACCATTAAGTGTTTGTGTTTCACCCGTTTCTTATTAGTATTGGAAAAAATGCCAGAAACCCACTGTGGCAAATAGGAACTTCCTTTCCTTCCTCATGGTCAGTAGGGTCAAACCCCTGTAACTACTGATGAGATGGCTGTCCTTCTTTTTTGCCAGGCCTTGGAATTTTGCAGTAAAGTTTTCTTTTCTTTACTCCAGTTCACTTTATATGATAAACTGATATACTTCCTTCTAGATTTCCAGGCATCTACTGTGTTTAAATTCCATAGGAATTTTGAAAAGAAATTAGATTATTTGTACAGCAGATAATCTAATGTGGAAGAGCTATCTTGAATTGGTCACAAGCTTGAAGGTCAGCCTGCATTTACACTGCAAATTGTGGAGTAAAAACCACAGAGCATTGTGAAACCAAACTCTTGGGAAATGGGGAAACATGATGGTTTTAGTACTATGTTTCCCAAGCATGCTCACTGTTTACTGTCGGGTAAGCTTCTGCTGGCTTTTTCCTGATGTTAAGTTGCGTTGCGTAGGTGTTAGAATGATCTGTTTTGGGAAGGCATTGTTTTAGCTTTGAGTCAATATATTGGTAGCCTAGCTTCCTAATGCTACATTTCATCTCTGCTTTTCTGTTGGTGGACTAGACTTGCTACTGTTTCCTACCCACAGTCAACTGTGCTCAGATCAAGTAAGCCTCTTTGGATATAAAAATTGAATATAAACAGTTTGAATGCAACTGCTGTATAGCCAAGTGAACATAGGAGCTTTCCGCTGAATAGATGATGTTCTACTGCTTTCAATAATACGTTCTTTAGTACTGTTCTTTCAGTTTCACAGTTAAGACAAGCATGTAATATTTGATATTTGATAAAGAATGGAGATTTATTTTTTTTTCAATTTCACTGTCAGCGGTGAAAAACTTGATAACTCTACATTGGCTTAAAATGTGTACCAAGACATTGGGGGAAAATCTTACCAGCTTAGATAGCATTGTTGAGGGTAATGAGGATGTTTTAAGTGGTGGCAATTCCTACTTCATCTTTTTCCATGGAGAGTGTGAATGCATTTGTACAGACATTCTGGATGAAATGCTTTAAGGCAACCAGGAAGTAGAAAACATAGATTCAGTATTTGTTTTATTTTCTTAGACTTCTGAAAACACGATAAGGTGGTGTCTCTACCCAACACTGATTAAACTAGAATATTCTAATTTGTCTTATTCCATTTTGTTACTATAAATCAACTGCGTTTTTAAAAAATACCTGCTAACTTTTTAATGGACATGCAGAAAATATAGACATGAATAATACTTGTGAAAAAATTGTTATTGGGGGGTGGTCCCCATATAGTCACAGTTTTACAGTGTACACAGAAGGAACAACTATTATCTAGTTTTAGGTAAACACTTCACCTTCTGAATTGCTCATAATTTTCAAAATAAAAAAAAATTTTTGAATTTTTGAATTCTCACAGAATTACTGAGACTTTGCCTTTTCCTGGAAGTGTCTCAAAAAAAAAAGGTAATGCTTGGGGATGTTTTGCGGGTTAAGTGAAAGCTGTATGTGCAGTCTTTATCCATGGCATTCCTTGGATATGATGGGCGTTTTAATTCTGTGTAGTAGTGGTATTTGTGACCTCTGGACATCAGAGGTATTACTGCTACACATCAGCTGAGAGGCCATCAGGATTCTTGATGATTAGATGATGGCTAGTGATCATCACTTCCTTCACACACTGACCTTGCCCACGGCTCTTTCACCCGGTCTGTACCTTGCTTGGGGACCTAGGACCTGTTTCAATGTGACCTCTTCTTCACAGAGGTGACTACAGTGTGAAGAGTTCTCCTTTTTCTATTTGAATTTCTGAAATAGGGGAGACCTGTTCCAGCCCAGACTCCTCTTTCATCCACCATCCCCCTGAATTACCCAGTGTCTCCCTAATTTATCCACTGTCTCTGCAAGCAAAACAATCCTGCATGTCTGATGAGAGGAAAGGCTACCACTTTGGGAAGCTGAGTTATAGGCATCTCAAAACTTATGCTATAGGGGGAAGAAAAGGTTGCATTATCCCATTTCTGGAAAGATAATGGCAAGGTAGTGAAGGGCAAAACATGCAGGCAGAGCTGGGCTGAATTGAGTTGTTGCAGGCAGAAACTGGGGGCAAGGGATGAGCATCATGAATAGCACAGTGGTACTCATACCATGAGATTTTGTACTTGAAATTTGAGTGTAGTTTTAAATTCAGGGATCCAAGTTGTTACCACTGTATCATCCATTATATTGCTGTCTTAATATAAGCTTCCTCTAGACAGATATAAATCTTTTTTCAAATGTACCTGGGAGTTGGGTTGGAAAAATTTACAGACCTTTTCTTCTGCTGCTTGGTGTGTTGATGACTAGTTTCAGGAGATGGCCACTGTGTCAAAAGTTCTCCAGATTTTCCATACCATTCAGCATGTACAGTCGATTTAAACCTTTTTGTGTAAATTCAATATGAAATGTTAATGCAGGACTGTAAGTGAAGCCTCCTGACAGTTGCCTTTTGCTGCTGGTCCTGCTCAGTTCCCTAGACTGGAGTAAACCACAATCCGGAAGACCTGCTTTTTTTTTTTTTTTTTTTTTTTTTGGACAGGACACTGTTGCCACCTCGTGGCGTTGACCAAAACCAGCAACAAAGGCTCCGCGACCTCCATTAGCCGCTGACAGATGTCACAAGTGAGATGGGTGTGGGATGGACAGGGAGAGTGGGTGTGTCTCCTCTGAGCAACGCTCAGAAGTTTGTTACTTGGGATTTCTGATAAAACTGCTGCACCCCTTTGCGCCAGCAGTGGCAGAGTTGGTGGTAGGCTTTATTCTTTATCTTGCCTCATTTGTTTTCTGAAGTGGATGAAGATTCTAACTGTTGTCCATACTGAGCCTCAGATTTTGGAACACACTGTGAAGTCCTCAGCCTTTAGGAAAAATTGCAGTAGCACAGCAGCAGACCAGCCACCTGAAGAGTAAATCATGTTAAGTATATGCCGTAATTCAGCTTTCAGCAAATGTGATGTTGAGCAAAAAGACTTGTTCAGATCTTGTTATCCACATAACTTTTTTTTTTTTCTAAACTGAATGCTTGAAATAGTTTATGAAAGTCTTGCAATAACCCTGTGAAGTGGTATTCAGTTTGGCCTAGCCCTAGAGTGCAACCTCTGCTATTATTGTTGCTAAAGCATTCAAAGAGCTGAAGTATGAATTTCCTGCAAGATAAAGTACATGAAGGGTTAGACATGCTTCTGTGAAATAAACTCATTTGGGCTCCAGCAAAAATTCTGAGTTATTGTTTTGGTATTTTTTTAATTGGAGCTGTCCTGGGTTCAACATGGAGGAACC